>NW_024727774.1:0-11804 GCF_018991925.1 Homarus americanus | reverse complement strand
AACACTGAGGAGCTCGTGTGCAGGAACACCGAGGGACTTGAGTCGGCGTAGGAGGTGGAGACAGAAACTGGAGGATTTGATAACTTCACTGACGTGTGGTTTCTAATTTAGTTTGTTGTCTATATGTATGTGTGTGTGTGTGTGTGTGTATATACTACTGTACTTTTTAGATCCTCCTACGCAACCTAATCTATTATAGTTAAGTATAGTAGGCTATACACTATTTTGTTAGTATGTGTTATAAAATGAAATTGCATGTTATTATTATTAATATTATTATTATTAATATTATTATTATTATTATTATTATTATTATTATTAGTAGTAGTAGTATTATTATTATTATTATTGTTATTATTATTACATGCTAATATAATACTAAGTTGCCCGCCAGATTTCCTCAGAGATGGGAGGAGCACATTGGCGGCGGTGTTGTTTATACTCCGCCTGATTACTGATTCCTATTCACCGAGCCAGAGCTGGCGGGCGGCGTGTTATGTGCCACGTTTTGTTTCCCATTGGGCGTACCGCTCAGCTGGGGAGTAGGAGATTTCATAAAAAGAAAGTTTGAGTGGAGAGCACACCTTTTCCTTCACATACAGTTATCTTAGACCATCTACTAGTATAATAGTTTGCACAAAAATACTCTACACTCTTTCTAGGTTGTTGCTATTTTTTTTTTTTTTTTTTTTGACTTCTCATCAGATTGTGCATTCAACTAATATACACTATTAGTGTGTTTATTATTATGTTTTATAGTATTATTTCGTATAATATTGGGTAACACAATTAGAGTCACTAGTATAGTATATTATTGGGGTTTATAGCAGTTTGTGGTCTAATAGTATCATGCTTTATGAGTGGTGTTCTATGTAGTGATGATTAGGCAATAAAATATGCTTTGGGTGTTTATAGCAGTTTTTGTGGTCTACTAGTATCATGCTTTATGGGTGGTGTTCTATGTAGTGATGATTAGGCCATAAAATATGCTTTTGGTTTATTGCTAACAAAATATACTTTGCTCTACCGCTGTCGTGCAAAACATGGTGAAACTTACATACACCGTTAATAAAGAATTCATGGAAGAAGAAGAAGAAGAAGAAGAAGAAGAAGAAGAAGAAGAAGAAGAAGAAGAAGAAGAAGAAGAAGAAGAAGAAGAAGAAGAAGAAGAAGAAGAAGTACGAGGAAGAATTGTGGAGGGAATGAACAGTGAGACAATGTAAAGCCTCCGGGATGGCGGCAGCGTTTCTGTTATTAATATATAATAAGACAATAGGAAAATATGTTGTTGTCTCTACCTGTATTATTACCTTTGCGATAGCATGGTTCAATTTTGGGAGGACATAGGAAGGAGCAGGAGGTTAGGAAGGAGCAGGAGGTTAGGAAGGGATTTGTAGTGGGAGAGATAGTGTCTGTGATCCTCGGGTCACCACTCCTCGGATTGTGTCAGTTCAAGTTTAGAAGCTCCAACAACTTTCCCTGAATACGAATTGGCAACCTTTCGATTTACAACAGGTACCTACTTACTGCTACAGTAGGTAGGTGAACAGGGACCAAGGGGGCTAGGAAGAGTGTCCAAACAACTTGCTCCTGCCTGCCTGTGTGATGTAGTCGTGGCCAGAATTAGGTTAGGATACAGACACATCTGGCAAGTTAGTCACGCTGTACCCATACCGGAACACTCAGCATGTAAACTTTGTGATACACCTTAAAGCACTATATTATTGAATGTGACACTGTCAAAGACTTCAGGCCACCTCACTTATTGTATCTTGAACTATGTCATTACTTCATTGAGGACATTACATTCTTGCTCTCTATCCCAAATTGGCTAGCTAGCCCACACTGATTAGTCTACAATTACAATATGACTCCAATGTATGCTGCTGCTAAATGTGTACTGTCAATGAACCAGACTGAAAATAAGGTCGCCTCCCTTGCTGCTGCTGCTTCTGCGCCCTTCTAAGTCCCGTTTAAGTCCCCCACCCCAGGCCCCCACAGTACCCCTTCACATCTACACCATTCAAAAACATTTACACTCAATTTGCACAGAGTGTTATCCTGCAAAACGTTGATGTCGTATATTTCTCTCTTTAAGTGATATCCTGTGGCTCCGAAAGGAGCCTGTTTGGTTAGGTTGTCTTGTGTGAACGAACCTTGGGTTCTTATTTCTTCTCTGTCTTCTTGGGGAGGAGCACAGCTTGGATGTTAGGAAGGACACCCCCTTGGGCAATGGTGACTCCAGACAGGAGCTTGTTCAGCTCCTCGTCATTGCGAATGGCAAGCTGAAGATGACGCGGGATAATGCGGGTCTTCTTGTTGTCGCGGGCGGCGTTACCGGCCAGCTCGAGCACTTCTGCTGCCAGGTACTCCATGACGGCTGCAAGGTACACAGGTGCACCTGCACCAACACGCTCAGCATAGTTGCCTTTACGCAAGAGACGGTGGATCCTACCCACGGGGAACTGGAGTCCGGCCCTGCTAGAACGGGACTTTGACTTGCCCTTCACCTTGCCTCCCTTGCCGCGTCCTGACATGTTGCTGCTGCTGCTTTTCGTGATAGGAGTTAAATTTCCGCCCGCCACCTTGGTCTTTTATACCAAGCTCAGGATCAGGCCAGGTGGCCGTCTCGCGGACCCAACCAATGTAAGAGAGCCGTAGCTGCAGCCAGTCTGATCCTGAGCGGCCCGCTCGGTATATAAGGAAAAGTTAGTCGGGCCAGTTTTCAATTCTCTCGCTCCGCGCCACGAGTAACTGTGCCGCCATGCCTCCCAAAACTTCCGGAAAGGCTGCCAAGAAGGCTGGAAAGGCCCAGAAGGCCATTGCCAAGGGTGACAAGAAGAAGAAGCGCAGGAGGAAGGAAAGCTACAGCATCTACATCTACAAGGTACTGAAGCAAGTGCACCCCGACACAGGAGTCTCCTCCAAAGCTATGTCCATCATGAACTCTTTCGTGAACGACATCTTCGAGCGCATCGCTGCCGAGGCTTCCCGCCTGGCGCACTACAACAAACGCTCCACCATTACAAGTCGGGAAATCCAGACAGCTGTCCGACTCTTGCTGCCCGGTGAACTGGCCAAGCATGCCGTGTCTGAGGGCACCAAGGCTGTCACCAAGTACACCTCTTCCAAGTAAGAGGTTACTTGTGCACAACAAACACGCCATCCCACTACTACAACTTAATCGGCTCCATCGGAGCCACAGTTACATGTTAAAGAGACAGTTACCGACAGTGATATATTGAGAGGGAAATAAAAAAAAAAAAAAATTATAATAATCTGCATTCTCTATTGGCGTAGAAACCGGACTAAATCGAAACATAATAAATAAATAAATAAATTCTGCGTGGAGTACTTTTACACCCACTGCAAAGTGACATACATGGAGTGTGTTTGGGCTTCATTTCATGTTTGCAGCACGCCTATTTCATGTAAACAATTTATTTTATTTTATTGTATTTTATTGTATTTTCTTTTATTTTATTGTATTTTCTTTTATTTTATTTATTTATTTACTTACTTATTCTTTATACATTTATTTGTTACTAGCTCTTGTTTGTTGCACCCACCCACCTCCCGAATTGATGACCTACTATACATTCGTGCCTGCACGAATGTTACCAACTTACCGTTAGGCGATTTGGGTAACCGAAATTAACGCTCTCCTACCACCAACCATTTCGATTGTCATGAAAATTATCTTCAGAACAGTTCTTTGGCCCTGAGAAGGGCCGAGTTATAGATGTCTGGTAGGTTTTGTTGTGCTTTTTCTTTTTCCCCAAGGAAGAGGACTTAAGCACGCTCTCCGCGGATGCGCCGGGCCAGCTGGATGTCCTTGGGCATGATGGTAACGCGCTTGGCGTGAATGGCACACAGGTTGGTGTCCTCGAAAAGACCCACCAGGTAAGCCTCAGAGGCTTCCTGCAGAGCCATGACGGCAGACGACTGGAAGCGCAGGTCAGTCTTGAAATCCTGGGCGATCTCACGCACCAGGCGCTGGAAGGGCAGCTTCCTGATGAGTAGCTCTGTGCTCTTCTGGTAACGACGGATCTCACGAAGGGCGACGGTTCCGGGCCTGTAACGATGGGGCTTCTTGACACCACCGGTGGCTGGGGCGGACTTGCGAGCTGCCTTGGTGGCAAGCTGCTTCCGTGGAGCCTTGCCTCCAGTGGACTTGCGGGCAGTCTGTTTAGTACGGGCCATCTCGACGACGAAATAGTAAATACGGGCGGCCTGGTTGTTGTTGTTGTTGTATAGATTGTCGGACCGTAGTCCGACACGGGCCTTTGCCTATAGGCGGCCCGTTTGGTGGTTCCGGCTGGAGCTCCAGGAGCAGCCAGACCGGATTGGGATTGGAGGTGGTCCCACCTGCAGATTGGAGGGATACTGCAGGTTGCAAGTGTGAGCGGACCCCCGATCAGTGGACGCTTACCACCGGCCCCCACTCTTGGACGTGGTCAGCCTCGGAGTGGCGCGCCCCCCGAACTGGGGTCCGCACTTGCTGGGAGAGGATGCTTTCTAAGCTATCTGGGTGGTGGGTATCGTGTGATGACCCGGAGTAGGTGGTGAATGTGGTCTGTGTGGGCCTTTCGGGTTAGAGTGGCCGCTGGTGTTGTGTGTGTTTCTTGGGAGATTTGAGTTCTGTCTCGGAGGCTTTGTGTGACCTCGCAATCGAGGAGATAGTGTTCAAGTGGGTTGGCTGCTGGCTCCTGACAGTAGGTGCATTCCGTGACGTCATTTCCGATCATCTGCCAGGAGCACTTGTACCCTAGTCGTAGTCGGTGAAGGCTGACTTGGGTTTGTCTTGGAGTTTTCTTGTCTGCGAAAGGTGGTTCCCCTTTTGTGGCCGCCAGGTACCATTTGGCTGATTGGGAATCAGCGTTGAGTGCATGAAGGAAGCTCTTTTTGATGTGGAGCTTGGTAGTCTTTCTGAGGTGATTTTTGATCTGTTGCACACTTGCTGGAACTTGTATGTGTACGCTACTGGAACGTGTAGCTGCCTTGGCTGCTTCGTCTGCCACGTCGTTTCCTCCGATCCCTACATGACTGGGAATCCAGTGTAAGACGACTGGTCGGTTTTGGCTTTGGAATTCCTGTAGCTGTGCGAGGATCGAGGTGATGATGTGGACGTTGTCTCTTGGTTGACTGTGTTGCAGCGCCTGCATGGCCGATTTCGAGTCCGTGTGAATTATGACGGACTTGTTGTGTTGTGTTGCAGCGTGTTGTAGGGCCTTTGAGATTGCTACCAGTTCTGTTTGTAGGGTGGAGCAGTCGTTGGAAAGTCTCCATTTGAGGGTCTGACCTTGGGTGTAGAAGGCCGCTCCGGATCTGTGATGTTTTGGGTCCACCGAGCCGTCTGTGAAGTATGATGCTGCATCAGCCGGTGTCTCGGTGGCTATGGCTTGGAGAGATATTTTTTTGAGGTCCTCCTTCTGGAGGTTGGCTTTACTGTCGCCGAGGTCGGTGAATTTGAGTGTGGCTGGTGGAGGGCTCCATGGTGGAGGAACAGTGTAACCATTGTCTCGTGTGTCTTGGTTGTTCTTGACGAGTGTTTCTGCTTGCAGGTGTCGGATGACCTCGCTTGCCTCGTGCGACCAGGTGGCCCCTCGCACTCTGTGGTCGAGGTGGAGAGAGGCACTGATTCGAATCTTGGCAGCTGTGGGCTTGTCTGCTCTGCAGATTTTGGCGAGGAGACCGGCTGTCACCTGCTTGACTCGTACTGCCAGGGGTGGTAGCTCGGTTTCCATTTGCAGATTGCAAATTCTGGTCCACATGGGTGCTCCGAGCATGGTCCTGAGAGCATTGTTTTGAATGACTTCTAGCTTAGCTATTTGGTCTTCTCTCAGTCCAATGAGTGCTGGAGCACTGTAATCTACCAGCGATCTGATGGCGGCTGTGTAGTAGGCTTTGAGCACATGAAGGTTTGCTCCTGCGGATTTGCTGGTGAGCGACCTCATTATATTGTGTCTGCTCTTCGTCCTGTGCCTGAGATACTCGAGTTGCGGCTTGAAGGTGAGTTTCTGGTCAAACCAGATTCCAAGACACTGGTGGGCGTTGGTCCAGACTACCGGCGTGTTTTGTATGGAGAGCATCTTGTCTGGTGTGTCTGTGCAGATGGCCATCGCTTTCGACTTGGCTGGATTTATCTTGAGTCCAAGTCTGTTGCACTCCTCTTCTATAAGTTGGAGTGCGTGTTGCGTGTTGGCTAGTCTGTTCGATCCTCTTACTATAAGCTGTAAGTCGTCTGCATAGCATAGGAGCTTGGCTGTTTGTCTGAAAGGAAGTTTGACTAGATTTTCCATCAGGACATTGAACAGCATTGGACTGAGGATGCCTCCTTGTGGGGTTCCGTTTTCATGGACCCTGTAGCTTGAGGTTGCTCCCTGAAAGCGTACTCGTGCTTCTCTCTGTGTGAGGTAGTTCTGGATCCACCCCAGCAACCTTCCTTTGACGCCTTTTTTAGCGAGCGTAGTTGTAATGGCCAAAGGATTTGCTAGTTCGAAGGCTTTCTCCAGGTCGAGGAAGACCACCAGAGCTGGTTTGTTGTCCACTGTGCTGAGTATCTCGGCGATGTTGTTGCCTGTGCCGGTGTTCTCGGTGTAAGCAAAGATGTGAGGGTGTGGGCTGCCTACTTTCCACTTGAGTCGGTTGAGAGCCATTCTTTCTCCGGTCTTCGCTATGCAGCTGAGAAGGGAGATGGGCCTCGGCTTGTCTGGTTCTCTGGGCTTCGGAATGGGCTGTATATCTGCCTTCTTCCATTCCGGTGGGAGTCTTTGTGCTGTCCACGAAGCATTGATGGCTTGCAGCAGAGCCTCGTGTCCGGCTGTACCGGCATGAGAGAGCATGGAGTAGGTTATCCTGTCGGCCCCTGGAGCTGTATCCTTGCTTCGTTTTAGCGACTTCTGGAGTTCTTGCTGGTTGAATGGTCTGTCAGTGTCATCTTCACTGTTGCAGGCCTCTTGGATCATCTGGAGTCTGACCTGTCGCAGACGCCGTTGTGTCTCCTCCGCCTGTCTCGGGAGGTTCTTCGTTGCTGCTCGGTCAGAGAACAGTTTTGCAAGTCTCTCGGCTTCCTCTTCTGGGTTGGGATGAGTTGGTGGTGGTGGTGTTGCCTTCCCAGATGCCCTTCGGATCTGGGCCCACATCTTGCCAAGGGTGGTGTGCTCGTTCAGTTCGGAGCACCACTTGAGCCAGCTTACGTTTTTAATTTCTTCCTTCTCTTCCCTGGTATCCTTGACTATGACTTGCAGGAGATGTCTGTTTGTTGCCGTGGGATGTCTCCTGTAGTTTCTTCGGGCCATGTTCACTCTGTGGTTGAGTTCTTTCACCCTGGGACAGTAGTACCAGTAATCATTGTACTGTCTTGATGTGGGTTTTGTTTTTGGGATAGCCTCTTCTGCCGCTAGGTGAAACGCCTCGACCAATTGGTGGTGGAGGGTTGTCTCATCCGCGGGTGCTGCGCCGGCCGGCTGTGATTTTTCGCGCCACTGAGCCAGGTGTTTCTTGAAGAGTCCCCAGTCTGCCTTTTGAGTGTTGTATCTCCATCTCGGGGGAGGTGGAGTGGGGAGTTTGTTCACCTTCAGCGTTGTTAGGGTGGCGAAGTGGTCACTGGTCAGCGTGGGGTGTATCTGCCAGGAGGCCGAAGGCTGTAGTGCACTGGAGACGAAGGTTAGATCTAGCCTTCCTCCCCTAGTGTGGGTGGGCTCTCCGGTGTTCAGGAGGCAGATCTCGGGTGTATCTTGAAAGGTGGTGTATAGGTGTAGGCCGTCTTCATTTGTGGGGCTTGCCGAGCTTAGGAAGGGATGATGTGCGTTGAAATCCCCTCCTATGAGTGTGGCGTGGTCAGCGGCCGAGGCAAATAATTGAGTAACCTCCAGTGAGCCCCTTGGGTTCTTGTAGATGCTGTGAACAGTTAATTCCCGTTCTTGGAGGGTTACTTTGACGGCCTGTGTCTCGATGTTTTCCCCACATGGAAATTGCTGCGTGACATCGGCGGAGGGTATGCTTGACTTGACCAAGATCATACATCCTCTTGTTGACGCCTGCGTGAAATGCCTCCTGTATGTCTTGTAACCGCTGAATTTGAAACAGTGGTGTTCTTGTAGAAGTGTTTCTTGTAGCAGTATGATGTCAAGCTTGTCCTTGGCTGCTGCTTCTTGCAGGAGGTGTTTCTTGTTTTTGATGCCCTGAGCATTCCATGTTAGGATGTTCAGGGTGCTGACGTTTTCCACCACTGTTTCATCGGGGACTTCTGGTGGTCCTCGATGGAGATGTCCAAGTTCGGTTCCAACTGAATCAGGTCCATGTCTTCGTGTTCTGTGGTTTTTGCCTTCTGGGCCGTGGTTCGGTTCAGGGGAGTTGAAACGTCCAGTTTCTTTCTGGGAGCTGTCGGTATCTTGGGAGCTGTCGGTGTCTTGGGTTCTCTGGTGGCCTTCTTCGGTGTAGAGTGTACCTCGGCTGTTACTCGTGTGCGGACCGGCGTGGCTTCCTCCACTGAGGTGGCTGGAGCTGTGGCGACTTGCCCGAGGACGCTCCCCATGAGTATTTGGAGCTGTGTGGGTTGGATCTTGTGGCCCAGTAGTCCGGCTAGGCCCTCCGCGAAGGTTGCCAGTACCTTGGCTAGGTCTGATACGTGTATCATTCCTTCTGGTGCCTTGGTGTGTGCTTCTTTTGTCTTTCTCGTGGTTGTCGTTGTCTGCTGCTTGGGTGGCTGAGGTGTGGCCGTAGTGAGGCCAGGAAACTGGGCTGCACTTTGGGTGTTGACTGGCTGAGGAGGTTGTCTTTGTTGTTTTGGCCTTTGGGTTCCCCACACGAAGGTACTTGGTGGGGCTGGTGTGTAGGCGGTGGGGGCCGGTCTTGCTGCTGGTCGGTTTGCCTGGACCCTCTTTGTTCTCTCTGAGCATCCAGGATTCCAGGCGTGGTGTTTGCCCCCGCAGTTGGCACACTTGGGGGCAATTTTTTCCCCATTTTTCGGCTTGGTGAGGCAGGACTGTGTGCCGTGCTTCTGTGCGCAGACTGCGCAGATTTCCCTGTACGTGCACCTTGTCTGATGGTGCCCGTATTTCTGGCATCTGAAGCATCGCAGGGGCTCTGGGACGAAGGGCCTCACTTCGTAGATCCCCCAGGTTTTGAGGTCTATGGTGCTGGGGGGTGAGCCGTAGTGCGTTATGAGGACTTGTTTCGTGGTGGCCGTCTTGTCGGACAGGGGAGAGCATCTCTCGGCTTTTAGGATCTTCGGGTGGTTCTCCAGGGGTTCGAGAGGTAGTTCCTTTGGGTACCGGAGGACTACCGACTTCATCAGTTTCTGGGCGGGGTCTAGCTTGGTTGAAGTAATGGTGGTGGTGTTTTGCAGGTAAGTGTCGAGGTTGGTGGCGGAGTTCTTGTCTTTGGGGTGAACGATCATCTCCCCCTTTAGGTTGGGCCGCACTGAGAACTTGGCCAGTGGGTTTTGCTTTTCCATCTCTGTGACGGCGGCATATGTTGTTTTTGCGTCCGTTTTCGTGATCCGGAATTTTGGCAGTGTCGTTGGAGGTGAGCTGGTGGTGGTGATGGGTGCCTTGGGGGCTGCTTGACGGCAATCGTTTCCCGAAAAGGCACGTCGGCGTTTCTTATTTTCTACCTTCGTCCAGTTGTCCTCAGTAGCGGTAGCAGTGGTGGTGGTGGTGGAGGTGGTGGTGGTGGTGGAGTTGTTGGAGGTGGTGGCAGAGTTCCTACTTTTCAGGGCTTCATTGAAGGCGCGTAACTGGTCTGCTTTCTCTGTGCGAAGCCTGTCGTGGTTCGGGTCGTCAGGTTGGCGGTTCAGGCGGGGATCGCGGTTAGGAGGGCGTACGCGCTCCATAACCGGGTTGTTGTTGTTGTTGTTGTTGTTGTTGTTGTTGTTGTTGTTGTTGTTGTTGTTCCTGAGCTTCTCTCACGGAGCCCCGATTGGGGAAGCCTACTTCCTAGTGTATGTGACTGCTCACTTATAGACGTGAGCTAAGTGTGCCTATTTGGGAAGGATAAGGATTGCGACCCTCTTTCCAGGTGGACCCGCACGATCACGGTTTTCCTGGAAAGACTCGGCTGGGGAGGGTTTTGCTCCGACCCCCTTTCGTGTTCACAATCTCCTGGGAGGGAGGTGAACAGTTACAGGGGGGACCGCAGGACGAATACACTTTGAGGGTGCAGGTCCCTAGGCCAGAGCGAAAAAGGAAAAATAGTAGTAGGAGGAAAAGGGCTCAAACCACGCCGGGAATATCGCGCTATAACTGCTCTCCAGCTGGAGTGTGGGTCACTCACACCACCAGTGGGGAGGGCAAGCTAATGCTCGATAAACCAAGAACGCTCGTGAGTTGTTGTGGGCGATGACAGTCGTGGGTGGTCCGGTCCGGGAAGATGGCCAACAATGGCACGAGGGAGAGGGCGGTCTTCAAGGTTCCGGGTCCAGCAGGAGGTCTTGTTGAGAGGTCTTCTTGGTTCAGGAGCGATGTGATAAGTGGCCCCGCCTGGTTGTTGTTGTTGTATAGATTGTCGGACCGTAGTCCGACACGGGCCTTTGCCTATAGGCGGCCCGTTTGGTGGTTCCGGCTGGAGGTCCAGGAGCAGCCAGACCGGATTGGGATTGGAGGTGGTCCCACCTGCAGATTGGAGGGATACTGCAGGTTGCAAGTGTGAGCGGACCCCCGATCAGTGGACGCTTACCACCGGCCCCCACTCTTGGACGTGGTCAGCCTCGGAGTGGCGCGCCCCCCGAACTGGGGTCCGCACTTGCTGGGAGAGGATGCTTTCTAAGCTATCTGGGTGGTGGGTATCGTGTGATGACCCGGAGTAGGTGGTGAATGTGGTCTGTATGGGCCTTTCGGGTTAGAGTGGCCGCTGGTGTTGTGTGTGTTTCTTGGGAGATTTGAGTTCTGTTTCGGAGGCTTTGTGTGACCTCGCAATCGAGGAGATAGTGTTCAAGTGGGTTGGCTGCTGGCTCCTGACAGTAGGTGCATTCCATGACGTCGTTTCCGATCATCTGCCAGGAGCACTTGTACCCTAGTCGTAGTCGGTGAAGGCTGACTTGGGTTTGTCTTGGAGTTTTCTTGTCTGCGAAAGGTGGTTCCCCTTTTGTGGCCGCCAGGTACCATTTGGCTGATTGGGAACCAGCGTTGAGTGCATGAAGGAAGCTCTTTTTGATGTGGAGCTTGGTAGTCTTTCTGAGGTGATTTTTGATCTGTTGCACACTTGCTGGAACTTGGATGTGTACGCTACTGGAACGTGTAGCTGCCTTGGCTGCTTCGTCTGCCACGTCGTTTCCTCCGATCCCTACATGACTGGGAATCCAGTGTAAGACGACTGGTCGGTTTTGGCTTTGGAATTCCTGTAGCTGTGCGAGGATCGAGGTGATGATGTGGACGTTGTCTCTTGGTTGACTGTGTTGCAGCGCCTGCATGGCTGATTTCGAGTCCGTGTGAATTATGACGGACTTGTTGTGTTGTGTTGCAGCGTGTTGTAGGGCCTTTGAGATTGCTACCAGTTCTGTTTGTAGGGTGGAGCAGTCGTTGGAAAGTCTCCATTGGAGGGTCTGACCTTGGGTGTAGAAGGCCGCTCCGGATCTATGATGTTTTGGGTCCACCGAGCCGTCTGTGAAGTATGATGCTGCATCAGCCGGTGTCTCGGTGGCTATGGCTTGGAGAGTTATTTTTTTGAGGTCCTCCTTCTGGAGGTTGGCTTTACTATCGCCGAGGTCGGTGAATTTGAGTGTGGCTGGTGGAGGGCTCCATGGTGGAGGAACAGTGTAACCATTGTCTCGTGTGTCTTGGTTGTTCTTGATGAGTGTTTCT
>NW_024727773.1:0-66763 GCF_018991925.1 Homarus americanus | reverse complement strand
CCAGGTTCTTCACTGACACTGGTATACCCTGACATCTCCAGGCACACCTCTGACTCCCCCTCCTGGTGCACACACCTGTGATACTGCCAGGCACACCTGACACTCCCAAGCACACCTCCGACACGCCCAGGCACACCCTCACACTCCCAGGAACACCCGACGACTCCCAGGCACACCTCTGACACCCTGCCACCTCTGACACTCCCCAGGCATTTCTGACACTCCCCAGGCACACCTCTGACACTGCCAGGCACACCTCTGACAACCTGCACCCCTGTGACACCCCAGGCACACCTCCTGACACTCCCAGGCACACCCTGACACTCTGGTGCACCTCTGACACTCCCCAAGCACTCCACTGACATCCCTGGCACACTTCTGACACCCCCAGGCACACGTCCGACACTCCCTGATACACCTCTGACACTCCCAGGCACATCTCTGGGACACTCCCAGGCAACAATTCCCTGACACTGCCAGGTACACCTCTGACACTCCCAGGTACACCTCCGATATTCCCAGGTACACCTGATATTCCCCAGGTACACCTCTGATACTCCCAGGCACACCTTGAGACCCTGTACTCCACTGAAACCCCTAAGTACACCTCTGACACCTAAGGTAATTCTCTGACACTCCCCTCAAGGTTCACTTCTGAGACTTCCAGGCACACCTCTGACACCCCCTGGTACACCTCCGATATACCCAGGTAACCCTCCGATATTCCCCAGGTACACCTCCGATACTCCCAGGCACATCTTTGAGACTTAGGTACTTCCCACTGACACCCCTGGCATAACACGACATTCCAGGCACACCTCTGACTCCTCCCAGGTACACCTCTGATACTCCCCAGGTACACCTCTGACACTCCTTAAGGTCCGCCTCCGACATTCCCATGTACAACCTGACACCCAGGCAACCTGATACCCTAGGCACACCTCTGACACTCCCCAGGCACACCTCAGACACTCCCCCTGGCACACCTCTGACACCCCAGGCACACCTTCACCCATGGTTCTCCTGACACCCCAGGCACACCTCAGACACCCCAGGCACACCTCAGACACCCCAGGCACACCCTCAGACACCCCTGGCACATCTCTGACACCCCAGGCACACCTTCACTCCCCTGATTCTCCTGACACCCCAGGCACACCCCAGACACCCCCAGGCACACTCCAGACACCCCAGGCACACCCCTGACATCCCCAAGTACATCTCAGACACTCTAGGCACACCTCACACCTGCAGGCACACCTCACACTCCCAGGTACTCCAGATAATTCCTGGTACTCTCTCTGACACTCCCCAGGCACACCCCAGACACTCCCCAGGCACACCCCAGACACTCCCCAGGCACACCTCAGACACTCCAGGCACACCCTGACACTCCCCAGGCACACCGCTGACAATGACAGGTACACCCTGACACTTCAAGGTACACCCCTGACACTCCCCAGGTACACCCTGACACTCCCCAGGTACCACTGACACCCTGGTACACCCCCCTGACACCCCAGGCACACCTCTGGACACTCCCCAGGCACACCTCTGACACCCTGTACACCCCAGACACCCCAGGCACACCCCAGACACTCCCCAGATACACCCAGACACCCCTGTGCACACCTCCGACACTTGCAGCATACCTCTGACACTCCTGGCACACACCTCTGACACTCCCAGGCACACCCTCTCTGACACTCCCCAGGCACACCCTCTGACACCCCAGGCACACCTATGACACCCCAGGCACACCGCAGAAACTCCCAGGTACAGTACTCTCACCTCAGGCACACCCTGACACTCCTACCTCTGTCACCTGACACCTCCCCACCACCCCAGGCACACCGCTGACACTGCCATGCACACCCCAGACACTTCCAGGTACCCCAGACACTGCCAGGTACATCTCTAGACACCCCAGGCACCCAGACACCTGCTGCGAACCCCACATCTCTAAGCAGCCCTCTGACACCCTGAGGCACACCTCTCACACCTTGAGGTTCATCTCTGACACACTCCTTGCACACCGCCGACACTCCCCAGGCACACTCTACAATCCCAGGCACACCTCTGACACCCCTGGGCACACCTCTGACACTCCCCAGGCACACCTCCGGCACCCCAGGCACACTTACACTCCAGGCACAACTAGACACCCTGGCACACCTCTGACACCAACAGGTACACACCTCTGACACTCCCCAGGCACACCTCTGACACTCCCAGGCACACCTCTGACACTCCCCAGGTACACCTTGACACTCCCAGGCACTAACTGACATTCCCTGGCACACCTCTGACACTCCCAGTTACACCGGCTGACACTGCCAGGTACACTGACACCCCAAGCACACCTCCCGACATGCCCAGGCACACTTCTCACACTCCCAGGAACACCTGACACTCCCAGGCACTGACACTCCCTGCACACCTCTGACACTCCAAGGCACACCCTGACACCCCAGGCACACCTCTGACACTCCCAAGTACTCCACTGACATTCCCTGGCACACTTCTGAAACTCCCAGGTACATGTCCGGATACTCCCAGATACACACCTCTGACACTCCCCAGGTACACCCTGACACTTAGGTACACCTCTGACACTGCCAGGTATGTCTCTGATAATCCCAGGTACTCCCCAGACACTTGCACACCTGGACACCCCAGGCACAATTCTGATGACCCCAGGTGCACCTCTGACACTCCCAAGTACCCCACTGACATTCCCTGGCACACTTGACACTCCCAATACACGTCCGACACCCCTGATACACCTCTGACACTCCCCAGGCACATCTCTGACACTCCCCAGGCACACCTCTGACACTGCCAGGTACACCCCTCTGACACTCCCCAGGCACACCTGATATCTCTACAGGCACACCTCCGATATTCCCAGGCACACCCTGATATCCCAGGCACACCTTTGAGACTCCAGGCACTTCACTGACACTCCCCTGGTACAACTCTGACACTCCCAGGTACTCCTCTGACTCTCCCCTGGTTCACTCTGAGACTCCAGGCACACTCTGACACTCCCCGGTACACCTCCGATATACCCATGTAACCTCCGATATTCTGGTGCACACCTCCGGATTACTCCCAGGTACAATTCTGGAGACTCCTCAGGTACTCTCAATGGACACTCCCAGTATACCCCTGACATTCCCAGGCACACCTCTGACTCTCCCAGGCACACCTCTGATACCCCAGGCACACTCTGACACTCCCCAGGTCCGGCCTCCGACATTCCCAGCATGTACAACCTGACACTCCCAGGTAAACCCCCTCCGATAATTCTATAGGCACACCCCTGACACCCCAGGCACACCCCAGACACTCCCCCTGGCACCCCTGACACTCCAGGCACACTCCTTTCACCCATGAGCCCTCCCCTGACACCCCAGGCACACCTCAGACACCCCAGGCACACCTCACAGACACTCCCAGGTACACCTCAGACACTCCCCTGCACATCTCTGACACTCCCCAGGCACACCTCCTCTTTCTCCCCGGATTCTCCCCCTGACACCCCAGGCACACCCTGGTGACACCCCAGGCACACCTCAGACACCCCAGGCACACCCCTGACATCCCCTGGCACATCCCAGACACCCCCTAGGCACACCTCTCACACCTGCAGGTACACCTCTCACACTCCCAGGCACCCAGACACTCCCTGGTACTCTCTGACTCCCAGGTACACCCCAGACATCCAGGCACACCTCAGACACTCCTGACACTCCCAGGCACACCGCTGACACGACAGGTACAATTCTGACACTTACACTTGACAATTCTAGGTACACCTCTGACACTCCCAGGTACCACTGACACCCTGGCACACCCCTGACACCGTGCACACTCTCTCTGACACTCCCCAGTAAGCACTCCTGATGGAATTCCAGGCACACTCCCCAGACACTCCCCAGGCACACCCCAGATACTCCCAGATACACCCCAGACACTCCCAGGCACACCTCCGACACTCCCCAGGCATACCTCTGAGACCCCCTGCACACCCTCTGACACTCTGGTGGGCACACCTCCGACACCCCAGGCACACCTGACACCTGGTGGCACACTTATGACACCCCCAGGCACACCGCAAGAAACCCCAGGCACAGCACTCTCACCCTGTACACCTCTGACACCCCAGGCACCCTCTGTCACCCCACATGAGGTTCTAACACTCCCAGGCACACCGCCGGGACACACATGTACACCCCAGACACTTCCAGGCACACCAGACACTGCTGGCACACCCCAGACACTCCCAGGTACACTCTCAGACACTCCAAGCTGTGAACTCCTCTGACACCTCCCCAAGCACTGACACCCCAGGCACACCTCTCACACTCCGAGGTCTAACTTCAGACACTCCCAGGCACACCGCTGACACCCCAGGCACACTTCTACAATCCCCAGGCACACCTCTGGACACCCCAAGCACACCTCTGACACCCCAGGCACACCTCCAACACTGCACACCTGGCACCCCAGGCACACTCTACACCCCAGGCACACCTAGGACACTCCCTAGTACACTCTGACACCCCAGGCACACCTCTGACACTCCCGGTACCCTCTGACACTCCCCAGGCACACCTCTTCACTCCCTGATTCTCCCCCTGACACTTCCAGGCACACCCTCAGACACTCCCCAGGCACACCCCTCAGACACTCCCCAGTACACTTGACATCCCTGGTACACCTCAGACACTTCTAGGTACACCTCTCACACTGGAGGTACACCTCCACACCTCCACAGGCACCCTGTGACACTCCCTGGTACTTCTCTGACACCACAGGCACACCTCTGGCACACCCCAGACACCCCAGGCACACCCCAGACACCCCAGGCACACCTCTGACACTCCCCAGGCACACCGCTGACACTGCCAGGTACACCTCTGACACCATGTACACCTCCTGACACTCCCAGGTACACCCTCTGACACTCCCCAGTACCCACCACCCTGGCACACCCCTGACACCCCAGGCACACCTCTGAAACCCCAGGCACACCTCTGACACCCCAGGCACACCTCAGACACTCCCCAGGCACACCCCAGACACTCCCAGATACACCCCAGACACCCCCAGGCACACCCGACACTCCCGAGGCACACCCTCTGACACTCCCCTGGCACACCCTGACACTCCCCAGGCACACCTCTGACACTCCCAGGTACACCCCACCCCAGGCACCCACTGACAGTCCCTGGTACACCCCTGACACTGCAGGCACACCTCTGACACTCCCCAGGCACACCCGCAGACACTCCCAGGCACACCTCACACCCCAGGCACACCTCTGACACCCCAGGCACTCCCTCTGTCACCCCCTGATACACGTCTAACACCCCAGGCACACCGCTGACACTCCCATGCACACCGCTGACACTGCCAGCACACCCCAGACACTGCCAGGTACACCCCAGACACTGCCAGGTACACCTCAGACACTCCCAGGCACACCTCAGTCACCCGGAGGCACCTCTGACACCTCAAGCACTCTGACACTCCCAGGCACACCTCTGACACCCCCTGGCACACCCCAGACACTCCCAGGTACACTGCTGACACTCCCAGGCACACCTCACACTCCCAAGCACACCTCTGACACTCCGGGTACTCCTCCGACACTCGGGTACATCTCCGACACTCGCACACTCTACACCCCAGGTACCCACTGACACTCCCTGGCACACCCCTGACACTCCCAGTGCCACCCCTGACACCCCAGGCACACCTCTGACACTCCCAGGCACACCGCGACACTGCCAGGTACACCTCCGACACTCCCATGCACACCTCCGACACGCCCAGGTACACTTCACACTCCCAGGTACACTCCACACCCCAGTACACCTCTGACACTCCCAGGTAAACCTCTGACACTCCAAGGTACACCTCTGACCTCCCAGGTACACCTCTGACCCTCCCAAGTACTCCTGACATTCCCTGGTACACTTCTCGACACTGCCAGGTACAGCTCTGACCTCCCAGGTACACCTCCGATATTCCCAGGCACCTCCGATATTCCCAGGTACACCTCTGATACTCCCAGGTACACCTTTGAGACTCCCAGGTACTTCACTGACACTCCCTGGTACACCTCTGACACTCCCAGGTACTCTTGACAATCCCTGGTTCCTTCTGAGACTCCAGGTACCTGGTTCACTTCTGAGTCTCCCCAGGTACACCTATGACACTCCCTGGTACACATCCGATATTCCCAGGTAACCTCCGATATTCCCAGGTACACCTCCGATACTCCCCAGCACACCTTGAGACTCCAGGTACTTCACTGACACTCCTTGGTATACCCCTGACATTCCCAGGCACACCTCCTCTGACTCTCCCAGGTACACCCTGTGATACTGCCAGGCACACCTCCGACACCCCAAGCACACCTCCGACACGCCCAGGCACACTTCTCACACTCCCAGGAACACCTCCCGACACTCCTAGGCACACCTCAGATAATTCCCCTGGTACACCTCTGACACTCCCCAGGTACTTCTCTTGACACTCCCCAGGCACCTCTCTCTGACACTCCCCAAGTACTCATACTGACATTCCCTGGTACACTTCTGACACCCCAGGCACACGTCCGACACTCCTGATACACCTCTGACACTCCCAGGCACATCTCTGACACTCCCAGGCACACCTCCTGACACTGCCAGGTGCCCCCCTGACACTCCCAGGTACCTCCGACATTCCCCAGGCACACCTCCGGATATTCCCAGGCACACCCTCTGACACTCCCAGGCACACCTTTGAGACCCCAGGTACTTCACTGAAACTCCCTGGCACACCTCTGACACTCCCCAGGTACCTCTGGACACTCTGTTCACTTCTGAGACCAGGCACACCTCTGACACTCCCTGGCACACCTCCGATATACCCAGGTAACCTCCGATATGCCCTAGGTACACCTGATACTCCCCAGGTACACCTTGAGACTCCCAGGTGCCTCACTGACACTCCCCTGGTATACCCCTGACATTCCCAGGCACACCTCTGACTCTCCCAGTACACCTCTGATACTCCAGGTACACCTCTGAACACTCCCAGGTCCGCCTCCGACATTCCCAGGTATGCACAACCTGACACTTCCAGGTAAACCTCCCGATACTCCTAGGTACACCCTCTGACACTCCCCAGGCACACCCCCAGACACCCTGGTACACCTCTGGACACTCCCAGGTACACCTCTTTCACCCCCCTGATTCTCCCCTGACACTCCCCAGGCACACCTCAGACACTCCCCAGGCACACCCCACACCCCAGGCACACCTCTGACCCCAGCACACCTCTGACACTCCCCAGGCACACCTCTGACACTCCAGGCACACCTCTGACACCCCAGGCACACCCCTGACACTCCAGGCACACCTTGACACCCCAGGCACTAACTGACATTCCCTGGCACCTCCTGACACCCCCAGCCACACCACTGACACTGCCAGGCACACCTCCGACACTCCCCACACCTCCGACATGCCCAGGCACACCTCTCACACCCCAGGCACACCTCCGACACCCTAGGTGCACCTCTGACACCCCAGGCACACCTCCTGACACCCCACCACTGACACCCCCTGCACACCCCTGACACCCCAGGCACACCTGACACTCTGGCACACCTCTGACACTCCCCAGGCACACCCAGACACTCCCAGGTACACCCCAGATACTCCCCAGATACACCCCAGACACTCCCAGGCACACCTCCGACACTCCTGCAGCATACCTCTGAGACTCCCTGGCACACCTCTGACACCCCAGGTACACCTCTGACACCCCAGGCACACTCTGACACTCCCCAGGCACACCCATGACACCCCAGGTACACCGCAGAAACCCCAGGCACAGCACTCACCCCAGGCACACCTCTGACACTCCCAGTACCCTCTGTCACCCCTGACACACCTCTAACACTCCCAGGCACACCGCTGACACTGCCAGGTACACCCTGACACTCCCAGGCACACCCCTGACACCCAGGTACACCTCTGACACTCCAGGGCCACCTCAGACACCCCCAGGCACACCCCAGACACTCCCCAGGCACACCCCTGACACCCCAAGAACCTCTCGACACCCCCAAGCACCCTCTGACACTCCCAGGCACACCCCCTCTCACACCTGAGGTTCATCTCAGACACTCCCCAGGCACACCGCTGACACCCCAGGCACACTTCTTACAATCCCAGGCACACCCCTGACACTCCCCAAGCACACCTCTGACACTCCCAGGCACACCTCCAACACCCCAGGCACACCTCCAGCACCCAGGCACACTTCTTACACTCCGTCACACACCTAGGACACTCCCTAAACACCTCTGACACTCCCACACACCTCTGACACTCCCCAGGCACACCTCTGACACCCCAGGCACACCTCTGACACTCCCGTGCACACCTTGACACTCCCCAGGTATCAACTGACATCCCTGGTACACCTCTGACACCAGAGTCACACCACTGACACTGCCAGGCACACTCCGACACCCCAAGCACACCTCCGACATGCCCAGGCACACTCCTCACACACCCCAGGCACACCTCCGACACTCCCAGGCACACCTCTGACACCCCAGGCACACCTGACACTCCCCAGGCACACCCATGACACCCCAGGCACACCGCAGAAACCGGCACAGCACCTCACCTCGGCACACCCTCTGACACTTGTACCTCTGTCACTCCCCTGATACACCCCACACCCAGGTGCCACCGCTGACACCGCCATGCACACCCCAGACACTTCCAGGCACACCCCAGACACCGCCAGGCACACCAGACACCAGGCACACCTCAGACACTCCAAGGTGAACTCTGACACCCCAAGGCACCTCTGACACCCCAGGTGCACACCTCTGACACTCCCAGGTACACCTCTGACACCCTGCCACTCCACTGACATTCCCCTGGTACACTTCTGACACCCCAGGCACATGTCCGACACTCCCAGATACACCTCTGACACTCCCAGGTACATCTCTGACACTCCCAGGCACACCTCTGACACTGCCAGGCACCTGACAACCTGCACCTTGTAACACTCCCAGGTACCCTCTGACACTCCTTGGTTCACTTCTGAGACCCCAGGTACACCTCTGACACTCCCCTGCACACATCCATTCGCAGGTAACCTCCGATATTCCAGCACACCTACGATACTCCCCAGGCACACCTTGACACTCCCAGGCACCACTGACACCCTGCCACCCCACACTCCCAGGTATTCCTCCCTGGCACATCTCTGGACACTCCCCAGGCACACTCTACACTCCAGGCACACCCTCTGACACTCCCAGCTACACCTCTCCGACACTTCCAGCCACACGCCTGACCTCCCAGTTACACCCCTGACATTCCCAGGTACACCCCTGACAATCCCATGCACACCCCACACCCCCAGGCACACCCTTACACTCCCAGGCACACCCTGACACTCCCAGGCACATCTCCGACACTTGGTCACACCTCCGATACTCCCAGATACACCTCGATACTCCCAGGTACACCTCTGACACTCCCCAGGTACTCCACTGACACTCCCTGCACACCCTGACACTCCCCAGGCACACCTCCGACACTACCAGGTACACCTCTGACACTCCCCAGGTTCTCCACTGACATTCCCTGCACACCTCTGACACTCCCCAGGCACATCTCTGACACCCCAGGCACACCTCTGACACCCACAGGCCACCTCTGACACTGCAGGTACACCTCCGATAATCCCAGGCACACCTCTGACACCCTAGGCCACCTCTGACACCCCAGGCACTCCTCTGTCACCCCTGATACACTCCAACACTCCTGCAGCACCGCTGACCTCCCAGGCACACCGCTGACACTCCCAGTGCTACACCCCAGACACTGCCAGGTACACCTCAGACACTGCGGTACACCAGACACCCCCAGGCACACCTCGACTCCAAGGTGCACCCTGTCACCCCAAGTGCACCTCTGACACCCCAGCCACCTCTGACACTCCCCAGGTACACCTCAGACACTCCCAGGCACACCGCTGAAACTCCAGGTACACCTCTGACACCCCAGGCACACCTCCGACACTCCCAGGCACACCTCCGACACCCCAGGCACACTTACACTCCTCAGGTACACCTGACACTCCCCAGGCACACCTCACACCCCAGGCACACCCTGACATTCCCCAGGCACACCTGCCTGACACACCCCAGGCACAGTTCTACACTGGCACACCTACGACACTCCCAGGCACACTTTTTGCACTTCCAGTACACTCGACACTCCCAGGCCTGACACTCCGGCACACCTCTGATACCCCAGGCACACCTCTGACACCCCAGGTACATCTCTGACACCCCAGGCACCCACTGACACCCTGGCACACCCCTGACACCCCATACCCCACACTCCCAGGCACACCCCAGACACCCCCAGGCACACTTCCCAACTCAGGCACACCTGATAATCCCCAGGTACACATCTGACACCCCAGTACACCTGATACCCCAGGCACACCTCGATACCCAGTACACCTCTGACACTCCCAGTGTCTCCTCTGACACTCTGCCCCACCTCAGACTCCAGGTACACCTGACACGCCCTGCACACCTCAGATGATATCCCAGGCACACCTCTCGATATTCCCCAGGTACACCTCTGACACTCCCAGGTACACCCTCTGATACTCCCAGGCACACCTTGACAATTCCCAGGTACACTGCCGATACTCCCAGGCACACCTTCGATAACCCCCAGGCACACCTCTGACACTCCCAGGCACCCACTGACACTCCTTGGCACACCCCTGACACTCCCCAGGCACACTTCACACCCCAGTACACCCTGACACCCCAGGCACACTCTCACCTGCACACCTCCCACACCCCAGGCACACCTGACACTCCCCAGGCACACCCTGACACTCCAAGGCACACCTCTGACACCCCTGCACCTCCCTGACACCCCAAGCACTCCTGACATCCCTGTACACCTCTGACACTCCCATGCACACGTCCACCCCAGACACACCTCTGACACCCAGGGCACACCCTGACACCCCAGGCACTCCACTGGCACCCTGGTTCACCCATGACACACCCAGGCACACCTCCGACACTTCCAGGCACATCTCTGACACCCCAGGCCTCTCCACTGACACCCCTGGCACACCTGACACCCCAGGCACACCCCTCACACCCCAGGCACACCTCTGACACCACAGGCACACCTCTCACACCCCCTGCACATCTCTGACACCCCAGGCACATCCTGGCACCCCAGGCATACCCCTGACACCTGGCACACTCCCTCACATCTCTGCACACTTCTCACACCTCAGGCACACTCTGACACCCCAGGCACACTCTCACACTCCTGGCATACCTCTGACACTCCCCAGGCACACGTCCAACACTCACACATACACCTCTGACACTTGGTGCACATCTCTGACACTCCCAGGCACACCTCTGACACTCCCCAGGCACACCTCTGACACTCCCCAGGTACACCTCCGATACTCCCAGGCACACCTCTAACACTCCCCAGGCACACCTCTGACACCCTATGTACTCCTCTTCACCCCTGATACACCTCTAACACCAGGTGCCACCGGTGACACTCTGCAAACACCCTGACAGTGCCAGGTACACCTCAGACACTGCCAGGCACACCAGACACTGCCAGGCACCTCAGACACTCCAGGCACACCTCTGATATCCCAGGTACACCCCTGACACTCCCAGGCACACCTCTGATACCCAGGTACACCTCTGACACTCCCAGGCACACTGATACTCCCGAGATACACCTCCGATAACCCCCAGGCACACCTCTGACACCCCAGGCACACCACTGACACCCCTGGCACACCCCTGACACCCCAGGTACACCTGACACGACCAGGCACACCCCTGACACTCCCAGGTTCTCCACTGACATTCCCTGCACACCCCTGACACCCAGGCACACACGTCCAAGACTCCCAGGTACACCTCTGACACTCCCAGGCACATTCCCTGACACCCAGGCACACCTCTGACACTCCCAGGCACACCTCTGACACTCCCAGGCACACCTCCTGATACCCCAGGCACACCTCCTGACACTCTCAGGCACACCTCTGACACTCCAGTACTCTTCTGTCACCCTGATACACCTCTAACCCCCAGGTGCACCGCTGACCCTCCCAGGCACACCGCTGACACTGCCAGGCACACCTGACACTGCCAGGTACACCCAGACACTGCCAGGTACACCCCAGACACCCCAGGCACACCTGATGACCCAAGGTGCACCCTTGTCACTCCCAGGTGCACCTCTGACACTCCCCAGCCACCTCTGACACCCCAGGCACACCCTCAGACACTCCCAGGCACACCGCTGAAACTCCCAGGCACACCTGACATCCCCAGGCACACCTCCGACACCCCAGGCACACCTCCTGACACTCCCAGGCACACCCCTGACACTCCTCAGGCACACCTCTGACATTCCCAGGTACACCTCCGACACTCCCAGGCACACCTCCTGACACTCCCAGGCACAGCCCCACACTCCCCAGGCACACCCACGACACCCCAGGCACACCTGCACTTCCAGGCACACCTCCGACACTCCCCAGGTGCACCGCTGACCTCCCAGGCACACCGCCTGACACTGCCAGGCACACCAGACACTGCCAGGCACACCCTCAGACACTGCCAGGTACACCAGACACCCCAGGCACACCTTCTGACACCCAAGGTGCACCTCTGACACCCCCAAGCACCTCTGACACTCCCAGCCACACCTCTGACACTCCCCAGGTACACCCTCAGACACCCCAGGCACACCGCTGAAACCCAGGCACACCTCTGACACTCCCAGTTACACCCCTGACACTCCCCTGGCACACCCTGACACCCCAGGCACACCTCTAATACTCCAAGGTTCACCCCTGACACTCCCCAGGCACACCTGATTCTCCCAGGAACAACTCTGATACCCCAGGCACACCTCTGACACTCCCAGGTACGCCTCTGACACTCTTGGTTCACCTCTGAGACTCCCAGGCACACCTCTGACACGCCCTGGCACATCTCTGACACTCCCAGGCACACCTCCTGACACTCCCAGGCACACCTCTGACACTCCCCAGTTACACCTCCTGACACTCCCAGGCACACGCCTGACACTCCCAGTCACACCTCTGACACCCCAGGTACACCCCTGACAATCCCATGTACACCTCTTACACTTGCACACCTCTACACTGGCACACCTGTGACACTCCCAGGCACACATCTCCGACACTCCCAGGCACACCTCCGATACTCCCAGATACACCTTCGATACTCCCCAGGCACACCTCTGACACCCCAGTTACTCCACTGACACTCCCTGGCACACCCCCTGACACTCCCAGGCACACCTCCCGACACTACCAGGCACACCTCTGACACTCCCAGGTTCTCCACTGACATCCCTGGTACACCTCTGACACTCCCAGGCACATCTCTGACACCCCAGGCACACCTCTGACACTCCCAGGCACACCTCTGACACTGCAGGTACACCTCCGATACTCCCAGGCACACCTCTGACACCCCAGGCACACCTCTGACACCCCAGGCACTCCTCTGTCACTCCCCTGATACACCTCAACACCCAGGTGCACCGCTGACCCTCCAGGCACACCGCTGACACTGCCAGGCACACCTCAGACACCAGGCACACCAGACACTGCGGCACACCTCAGACACCCCAGGCACACCTCGACACCCAGCTGCACCTCTGTCACTCCCCAAGTGCACCTCTGACACTCCCCAGCCACACCTCTGACACCCCCAGGCACACCCCAGACACCCCAGGCACACCTGCTGAAACTCCCAGGCACACCCTGACACCCCAGGCACACCTCCTGACACTCCCCAGGCACACCTCCGACACCCCAGGCACACCCCACACCCAGGCACCTCCGACACCCCAGGCACACCTCTGACACCCCCCAAGCACACCTCTGACATTCCCCAGGCACACCTCCACACCCAGGCACACCTCCAACACCTAGGTTCTTACACTCTGCACACCCATGACACTCCCAGGCACACTTTGCACTCCATACACCTCCGACACCCCAGGCACACCTCTGACACCCCAGGCACACCTCTGATACTCCCCAGGCACACCTCTGACACTCCAGGCACACATCTCTGACCCCAGGCACTCCACTGACACCCCTGCACACCCCAGACACCCCAGGCACACTCTCACACTCCCAGGTACACCTCTGATACTCCCAGTACACATCTGACACTCCCAGTACACTTCCGATACTCCCAGGTACACTCCGATAATTCCCAGGTACACCTCTGACACTCCCAGGTTCTCCTCTGACACTCTTGGTCCACCCCAGAGACCCTGGTGCACACCTCTGACACGCCCTGGCACACCTCCGATATTCCTTAACACCTCCGATATTCCCAGGCACACCTCTGACTCCCAGGCACACCTCTGATACTCCCAGGTACACCTTTGACACTCCCAGGTACACCCTGCCGATACTCCCAGGTACACCTTCGATACTCCCAGGTACACCTCTGACGTCCCAGGCACCCACTGACACCCTGGCACACCCCCTGACACCCAGGCACACTTCCACACCTGCACACACCTCCTGACACCAGGCACACCCTCACACTCCCTGTAGCATACCTCCTGACACCCCAGGCACACCTCTGACACTCTGCACACCTCTGACACCTGCTGCACACCCTGACACTCTGCACACCTCTGAAACTGCCACTCCTCTGACATCCCTGGCACACCTCTGACACCCCATGCACACGTCCAACACTCCCAGATACACCTCTGACACCCAGGCACACCTCTGACACCCCAGGCACCACTGGCACCCCTGGCACACCCACGACACACCCAGGCACACCTCCGACACTTCCAGGTACATCTCTGACATTCCAGGCTCTCCACTGACACCCCTGGCACACCCCTGACACCCAGGCACACCTCACACCCCAGGCACACCTCTGACACTCACAGGCACACCTCTCACACCCCCAGGCACATCCTGACACCCCAGGCACATCTCTGGCACCCAGGCACACCTCTGACACCCCAGGCACACCTCCTCACATTCCCCAGGCACACTCTCACACCTCAGGCACACCTCTGACAATCCCAGGCACACTTCTCACACCCCCTGGTATACCTCTGACACTCCCAGGCACACGTCCAACACTCACACACACACCTCTGACACCCCAGGCACATCTCTGATACCCAGGCACACCCTGACACTCCCAGGCACACCTCTGACACTCCCAGGTACACCTCCTATACCCCAGGACACACCTCTAACACTCCCAGGCACACCTCTGACACCCTATGTACCTCTGTCACTCCCTGATACACCTCCTAACACTCCCAGGTGCACCGGTGACACTCCCAGAAACACTGCTGACAGTGCCAGGCACACCTCAGACACTGCCAGGCACACCTCAGACACCCAGGCACACCTCAGACACTCCCAGGTACACCTCTGATATTCCCAGGTACACCTCTGACACCCCAGGTACACCTCTGATACTCCCAGGCACACCTCTGACACTCCCCAGGCACACCTCCGATACTCCCAGATACACCTTCGATACTCCCAGGCACACCTCTGACACTCCCAGGCACACCACTGACACCCCTGCACACCCCTGACACTCCCAGGTTCACCTCCGACACGACCAGGTACACCTCTGACACCCCAGGTTCTCCACTGACATTCCCTGGTACACCTCTGACACTCCCAGGCACGTCCAAGACTCCCAGGCACACCTCTGACACTCCCCAGGCACATCTCTGACACTCCCAGGCACACCTCTGACACTTCCAGGAACACCTCTGACCCCAGGTACACCTCCGATACTCCCAGGCACACTCTGACACTCTCAGGCACACCTCTGACACCCCAGGTACCTTCTGTCACCCCTGATACACCCCCACCCCAGGTGCACCGCTGACCCTCCCAGGCACACCGCTGACACTGCCAGGCACACCTCAGACACCTGCCAGCACACCAGACACTGCCAGGCACACCTCAGACACTCCCAGGCACACCTCTGACACTCCAAGGCACCTCCCTGTCACCCCCATGCACCTCTGACACTCCCAGCCACACCTCTGACACCCCAGGCACACTCTGACACTCCCAGGCACACCGCTGAAACTCCCAGGTACACCTCTGACACCCCAGGCACACTCCGACACCCCAGGCACACCTCCGACACTCCCAGGTACACCTCTGACACTCCCCAAGCACACCTCTGACATTCCCCAGGCACACCTCCGACACTCCCCAGGCACACCTCCGACACTCCCCAGGTACAGTTCTACACCCAGGTACACCCACGACACTCCCAGGCACACTTTGCACTCCAGGCACACCTCCGACACTCCCAGGTACACCTCTGACACCCCAGGCACACCCTGCCACTCTGCACACTCTGACACCCCAGGCACATTCCTGACACTCCCAGGTACCCACTGACACTCCCTGGTACACCCCTGACACTCCCAGGCATACCTCTGACACTCCCAGGTCACACCCCAGACACCCCAGGCACACCTCACCCTCCCAGGCACACCTCTGATACCCCAGGCACACATCTGAAACCCCAGGCACACTTCCGATACCCCAGGCACACCTCCGATACCCCAGGCACACCTCAGACACTGCCAGGCACACCTCAGACACTGCCAGGCACACCTCTGGCACTCCCCAGGTACACCCCCTGACACCCCAAGTACCCCTCTGACATTCCCTGGTACACCCTCTGACCCCCAAGTACACGTCCAACACCCCAGATACACCTCTGACACTCCAGGGCACACCTCTGACACTCCCAGGTACTCCACTGGCACTCCTGGCACACCCCTGACACACCCAGGCACACCTCCGACACTTCCAGGCACATCTCTGACACCAGGTTTCCACCTGACACCCCTGGCACACCCCTGACACCTTGCACACACCCCAGGCACACCCCACCTCAGGCACACCCCTGACACCCACAGGCACACCCCTCACACTCCCAGGCACATCTCGACACTCCCAGGCACATCTCTGGAACCCCAGGCACACCTCTGACACTGGTGCACCTCACATTCAGGGCACACTTCTACACCCCCAGGCACACCCCCACTCCCCAGGCACACTTTCACACCCTGGTATACCTCTCACACTCCCAGGCACACCTCCGACACTCCCAGGTACATCTCTGATACTCCCAGGTACCCCTCTGACACTGCCAGGTACACCTCTGACACTCACAGGTACACCTCCAATATTCCCAGGTACACCTCCGATACTCCCAGGTACACGTTTGAGACTCCCAAGTACTCCACTGACACTCCTGGTTCACTTCTGACATTCCCAGTTACACCTCTGACACTCCCAGTTACACCCCTGACACTCCCTGGTACACCTCTGACACTCCCAGGTACACCTCTGATACTCCCAGGTTCACCTCTGACACTCCCAGGTACCCTTCCGATACTCCAAGGAACAACTCCGATACCCCCAGGTACACCTTTGACACTCCCAGGTACGCCTCTGACACTCTTTGGTTCACCTCTGAGACTCCAAAGGTACACCTCTGACACGCCTGGTACATCTCCGATATTCCCAGGTACACCTCCGATACTCCCAGGTACACCTCTGACACTCCCAGGTACTCCA
Organism: Homarus americanus; assembly: GCF_018991925.1. Lineage (NCBI taxonomy): Eukaryota > Metazoa > Arthropoda > Malacostraca > Decapoda > Nephropidae > Homarus > Homarus americanus. Next base: position 49,003 of record NW_024727773.1, on the reverse strand, counting down.
CTGACACTCCCTGGTACACCCCTGACACTCCCAGGTACACCTCCGACACTACCAGGTACACCTCTGACACTCCCAGGTTCTCCACTGACATTCCCTGGTACACCTCTGACACTCCCAGGTACACGTCCAACACTCCCAGATACACCTCTGACACTCCCAGGTACATCTCTGACACTCCCAGGTACACCTCTGACATTCCCACGTACACCACTGACACTCCCAGGTACACCTACGATACTCCCAGGTACACCTCTGACACTCTCAGGTACACCTCTGACACTCCTAGGTACTCTTCTGTCACTCCCTGATACACCTCTAACACTCCCAGGTGCACCGCTGACCCTCCCAGGTACACCGCTGACACTGCCAGGTACACCTCAGACACTGCCAGGTACACCTCAGACACTGCCAGGTAACCCTCAGACACTCCCAGGTACACCTTCGACACTCCACGGTGCACCTCTGTCACTCCCAAGTGCACCTCTGACACTCCCAGCCACACCTCTGACACTCCCAGGTACACCTCAGACACTCCCAGGTACACCTCTGAAACTCCCAGGTACACCTCTGACACTCCCAGGTACACCTCCGACACTCCCAGGTACACCTCCGACACTCCCAGGTACACCTCTGACACTCCCAAGTACACCTCTGACATTCCCAGGTACACCTCCGACACTCCCAGGTACACCTCCGACACTCCCAGGTACAGTTCCACCTCCCAGGTACACCTACGACACTCCCAGGTACACTTTTTGCACTTCCAGGTACACCTCCGACACTCCCAGGTACACCTCTGACATTCCCAGGTACACCTCTGACACTCCCAGGTACACCTCTGACACTCCCAGGTACATCTCTGACACTCCCAGTGTAATGAGACAAAGACACAAGGAGAGGAAGAATATATATATATATATATATATATATATATATATATATATATATATATATATATATATATATATATATATATATATATATATATATATATATATATATATATATATATATATATATATATAGGAAGTATAGAGACTAGGCATGTAAAGATAGGAAACTTGGTAGCGTGGCCTGGATGTTATTTGCACAGCGTCACTACGCTTATCCTATCTCGTATGTCAATACACGTATATTACTTCTTAGAGGGACAACTTGTTAAACACCTCTTCGATACAACTATTTATTAATTCACTCAATGACATGGACACATTAATATCACTATTATATCGGGGTACTAACACATTATGCTTTACGTTACTTGACACTGACTCTCGGACACACCTGAATGAATACACTTCCCACAGTAGGTAACTCACCCTAGGACGTTCTGACAAGACTCACGTGTACCCTGACGTAGGCCCAGTGAGTGCTTGGCTGGGCTGCCTTCATCACAGGGAGAGTCTGCTTAGCTGGCGATGCCGTCTGGTCGGGAGGTCTCCCTCCCGACCTGGGGAGGGGACGTGCGTGACTCTCCTTGGTGAACCGAGTCGACCCGAACGGGAGAGAGATGACAGCAACCAGAATGATAACCAGAATGGTAATGGAATATCGAGTCCCGAATGCCGAAATGGAATATTGAATGCCCGTGGACGGGACTGTAGGGCCTTTATATGGGGTCGGCCCAGCCGGCTTCTGACCTCTAACAATTAACACTAAACTGGTTTGATCTGGATAATTGTGTGCAGGTGTGGTCCTGGCCAGGTGTCTTGGCTAGGTGCGGTTGTAGGTCACCGGCTCACGTCATTAGCGGGCCAGGTCAAGTCCCTAGGGTCGACCTGAGGTGTGTCAACCTGGAATGCGGTGGTACCACGAGGTCTGTGGTGTACTTGCTGTTATATGTGACACAATTCTGGGCTGTAAGGTTTGGTCTGACAATCACTCATTACACCTCCCGCCAAGACCAAAGCTTCATCACAGAGACTGATGTCACATATAGACAGCAACATCACGTGTGGTATCAAAGATAATCCCTGGGGCGCTAACATAGTCTCACATTTACAACCAACAATCTCATAGGTGTATGTTTTTCTACTGGCGCTAGTTTGATCTGACAAAGCTCACTATACCTCCCGCCAAGATCAAAGCTTCTATGCCAGGAGAAAAAGGAAACATAGCATAGAATGAAAAAATCCTTCATATGTAGCATAGTGTCCGAGGCAACCTTGCAAATCACATTCTACAAACAACAACAGGTGTTACATTTCCTTATCAGCCCATGTCAAAATAATAATTCATCTCAGTCAGTAATATAGCTACAACATCGTGTTTCATAGTCCAAGACATTGATCAAATGAACTCATAGAAAAAAGTGAGACTAAAAAAAAGACATTCTTTGTAGTAAACATCAACAAAATCAGAGAAAATACTTCAAAATACACAAAAAAATTTCCTACTTCACATATTAGGGTATTGATATCTTTTTATTATACATCAACAACATCAGTACGTTAGTTGGGTCCGGCATAGCTCACGTCTTCCATCCGGCTGGTATCTGAAAAACAGGGGATGGCGGCAGCTCAGCAGCTGTAGTCGGTTGGTCCTTCATCATCGGCTTTCTTGTGATGTCAGGACAGCACATCTTCTGTCTTCTTTCTTCACATAGCACATCTTCTGTCTTCTGTCTTCTTTCTTCACATACCTCACCTTGTAGGTCGTTTCTCCACACCTTCTGACTTCTTCTCACTTCCTCCTGGTTTCTATACTCTTCCAGACGAGTTTTCTGTCCCATCTGCGTTCTTCCTCTATACATCTTCATTTTCATATTCCAGATGAATTTTTCTGCTCCATCTGAGTTTCTTTATACATCTTCGTTTTCCGTCATATTCCAGATGAATTTTTCTGCTTCATCTGCATTTCTTCTCTGCAACATCATCATTTTCAACATATTCCAGACGAATTTTTCTGCTCCATCTGTATTTCTTCTCTGCAACATCATCATTTTCAACATATTCCAGACGATTTTCTGTTCATCTGCCGACGGCCCTCTCCGGCCGGGATGAAAGCCGGTCCACTGTTTGGGCTGTCGTCTCCTTAGATGACTGTAAGGCAGGTTCCGCGGACCAGGGCTCGCCCTCCGTACGTGAGTGTCGGCGAGACCAAAGACCGTCCTGTCTTACACCTTCCACAGTGGTGAATCCCTCCCTGGCTGGGCTCACCAGGGTTCGTTGTGTGGCGATCCATTCCACACTCCTTACTTCCTAAAGTAGAAAAATATAAAATCTTCTTAATCCTATACCCAGGGAGGACTTGAAAGAAGTGACGTGGTGTGTGGTGGGTTTCGTGCTGCCTTCATCAAGCTGCATTCATCACGCTGCTTTCATCATGCTGGTTCTTCTCTGCTCGTATGTACTGTGGTTGACGTCCGGCTGGCCATGGGTGGTACTGTGTGTGACATTTGACAGAGAAACAATCCTAAAGGGGTGATGGATTAGTTGGAAGTGCATTCGCAAAAAAAAAAAGTTTACTTTATATGTTAGGTCAATGTTTGGCAACTATCATTTCCGTCCCGACAATGTTCTCATCAGGCTGGGTCGGGGAGTGAAGCTCTGCGCACTACACTGAATATCATTTATCACTGCGCGTCAAAGAGTACATCACAAATCATAATAGCATAAAGATACACTGAGTGAAGCTCTGCATTCATAGCAATATTACTTTATATTAACCATCATCATCAACACACAGCTCACGGGACAAAAGACGGGGGATCAGTGTGGTCAAGCGAGGCGGGGCAGGTCAGAAGGACGTGAGGTCACCCGAGCGGGGTGGGGCGAGGCGAGGCGGGGCGAGGCGAGGCGGGGCGAAGCGAGGCTGGCTAGGCCCAGCCAGGCTGGTGCGTTGCGGGTGAGGTGGGGAGGAGCCGAGGCGTGGTTGATCGGGCCAGACCGAGGCTTCGCGGGGCGGGGAGGTGCACGGAACGGAGGGGCAGGGCAGGGCAGGGATGGGAGGAAGGGTAAGGAGGGTGAGGTAAGGATTAGGACAGGGAGGAGGATGTAGGTTAAAAGACATGTTAAGTTATAACAGTTAGTACAGATACCGCTTTCATCACTGAAACACAATGGCTACATTTAACACTGACCAACAATCAAACTGCACTTGGGCTACTGAGAATGCCACAGATAGCGGGTGACACTGAGAAATTACGTTAAGCACTGAACATATTTCTAGTAAAAATTCGCGCCTACCACGACGAGACATTTACTTGAGCTGTAACGGAGACACATTAGGACACTTTTCACGCTACTAGCAGGAACTTCTTATTACGCACTTTTGAACTAACGAGCCAGGTGTTATGGCTAACGGGGGAGGGCATGGCTTTACGTTAAGTACACTGTTAGCAATAACAATGGACGAGGAGGGCGTGGGTTAACGTCATAGTTCGCTACCACCAATGTAATGCGACATAAACACAATGAGAGGAAGATATAAATAAGTAAGACTAGAGAGTAGAGATGTAAAGATAGGAAACTTGGTAGCGTGGCCTGGATGTTATTTGCACAGCGTCACTACGCTTATCTTATCTCGTATGTCAATACACATATATCACTTCTTAAAGGGACAACTTGTTAAATACCTCTTCGATACAACTATTTATTAATTCACTCAATGACATGGACACATTAATATCACTATTATGTCGGGGTACTAACACATTATGCTTTACGTTACTTGACACTGACTCTCGGACACACCTGAATGAATACACTTCCCACAGTAGGTAACTCACCCTAGGACGTTCTGACAAGACTCACGTGTACCCTGACGTAGGCCCAGTGAATGCTTGGCTGGGCTGCCTTCATCACAGAGGGAGAGTTCGCTTTAGCTGGCGAGATGCCGTTCGGTTGGGAGGTTCTCCTGACCTGGGGAGGGACGCGACTCTCCTGGTAGAACCGAGTCGACCTTAACGGAGAGAGATGACAGCAATCCAGAATGATAAACCAGAATGGTAATGGAATACCGAGTCCTGAATGCCGAAATGGAATATTGAATGCCTGTGACGGGACTGTAGGGCCTTTATATGGGTCGTCTACGGCTTCTGACCCCAACAGTTCAACACTAAACTGGTTTGATCTTGATAATTGTGTGCAGGTGTGGTCCTGGCCAGGTGTCTTGGCTAGGTGCAGTTGTAGGTCACCGTGCCCACGCCATTAGCGGCCAGGTCAAGTCCCCTAGGGTCGACCTGAGTGTGTCACACCTGGAATGCGGTGGGTACCACGAGGTCTGTGGTGTACTTGCTGTTATATGTGACATACTCCTGGGCTGTAAGGTTTGGTCTGACAATCACCACACACCAGGCACCACTGACACTCCCTGGCACACCCCTGACACTCCCAGGTATGCCCCTGACACCCAGGTACACCCCAGACACTCCCCAGGCACACTTCACACTCAGGCACACCCCTGATACTCCGCAAAACATATCTGAAACCCCAGGCACACTTCCGATACCCACACCTCTGATACCCCCAGGTACACCCTGTGACACTGCCAGGCACACCAGACACTGCCAGGTACACCTCAGACACCCCAGGCACACCTTCGACACTCCAAGGCTGCACTCTGAAACACCCCAAGTGCACCCTCTGACACCCCAGCCACACCCTCTGACACTCCCAGGCACACCTCAGACACCCCAGGCACACCGGCTGAAACTCCCAGGCACACCTCTCTGACGCTCCCCAGGCACACCTCCGACACCCCAGGCACACCCGACACCCCAGGCACACCCTCTGACACTCCCCAAGCACACCTCTGACATTCCCCAGCAGGCACACCTCCCGACACCCCAGGCACCTCCGACACTCCCCAGGCAGTTCCCCACACCCAGGCACACCCACGACACCCAGGCACACTTCTTGCACCTCCAGGCACACCCGACACTCCCAGGCACACCACACACTCCCCATGTACACCTCTGACACTCCCCAGGCACACCTCTGACACTCCCCAGGCACATCTCTGACACTCCCAGGCACTCCACTGACACTCCCTGGCACACCCCTGACACTCCCAGGCATACCTCTGACACCCCAGGCACACCCCAGACACTCCCAGGCACACCCCCTCACACTCCCAGGCACACCCTGATACTCCCAGGCACACACATCTGGAAACTCCCAGGCACACTTCCGATACTCCCAGGCACACCTCCGATACTCCCCAGGCACACCTCTGGACACTCCCCAGGTACTCCTCTGACACCTTTGTTCACCTCTGAGACCCCCAGGCACACCTCTGACATGCCCTGGCACACCTGCTGCGATATTCCCCAGGTACACCTCCGATATTCCCAGGCACACCTGGACACTCCCCAGGTACAGTTCCCCACACTCCCAGGCACACCTACGACACTCCCCAGGCACACTTTTTGCACTTCCAGGCACACACCTCCGACACTCCCCAGATACACCCCTGACACTCCCCAAGTACACCTCTGACATTCTCAGGTACACCTCCGATTCCCCAGGCACACCTCCGACACTCCCAGGCACAGTTCTACACCCCAGGCACACCAACGACACTCCTTTTGGTGCACACTTTTTGCACTTCCAGGTACACCTACGACACTCCCAGGTACACTTTGCACTCCAGGTACATCTCTGACACTCCCAGGTACCCACTGACACTCCTTGCACACCCAATCAGATACCTCTGACACTCCTAGGTACACCCCAGACACTCCAGGTACACTTCTCACACTCCCAGGTACACCTCGATACTCCCAGGTACACCTTCTGACACTCCCAGGTACACCCCTGATACTCCCAGGTACACCTTGACACTCCCAGGTACACCGCCGATACTCCCAGGTACACCTTCGATACTCCAGGTACACCTCTGACACTCCCAGGTACTCCACTGACACTCCCAAGCACACCTCTGACATTCCCAGGTACACCTCCGACACTCCCAGGTACACCTCGACACCCCAGGTACAGTTCTTACACCCCAGGCACACCTACGACACTCCCAGGTACACTTTTGCACTTCCAGGTACACCTCCGACACCCCAGATACACCTCTGACATCCCAAGTACACCTCTGACATTCCCAGGTACACCTCCGACACTCCCAGGCACACCTCCGACACTCCCAGGACAGTTCTACACTCCCCAGGCACACCAACGACACTCCTAGGTACACTTTGCACTTCCAGGCACACCCACGACACTCCCAGGTACACCTTTGCACTTCCAGGTACATCCTGACACCCCAGGTGCTCCACTGCACACCCTGGTACACCCCTGACACCCCAGGCATACCTGACACTCCCCAGGCACACTTCCAGACACTCCCAGGTACACTTCTCACACTCCCCAGGTACACCTCTGATACTCCCAGGTACACACTGACACCCCAGGTACACTTCTGATACTCCCAGGTACACCTCCGATACTCCCAGGCACCTCTGACACTCCCAGGTACTCTCTGACACTCTTGGTTCACCCCTGAGAATCCAAGGTACACCTCTGACACGCCCCTGGTACAACCCGATATTCCCAGGTACACCTCCGATATTCCCAGGTCACTCCACTGACACTCCTGGTACACCCCGACACTCCCAGGTACACCTCTGACACTCCCAGGTGCACCGCTGAAACTCCCAGGCACCTCCGACACCCCAGGTACACTTACACTCCCAGGTACACCTCCGACACTCCCAGGTACACCTCTGACACCCCAAGTACACCTCTGACATTCCCAGGTACACCTGACACTCCCAGGTACTCCATTGACACTCCCTGGTACAACCCCTGACACTCCCAGGTACACCTCTGACACTCCCAGGCCTCCACTTCACACTCCCGGCACACCCCTGACACCCCAGGTACACTTCTACACCCCAGGTACACCTCTGACACTCCACAGGTACACCTCTGACACCCCAGGTACATCTCTGACACTCCCAGGTACATCTCTGATACTCCCAGGTACACCTCTGACACCCCAGGTACACTTCTCATACCCCAGGTACACTTACACTCCCAGGCACACCTGACACTCCCAGGTACATTTCTCACACTCCCTGGTACACCCCTGACACTCCCAGGTACACGTCCAACACTCACAGATACACCTCTGACACTCCCAGGTACATCTCTGATACTCCCAGGTACACTGACACCCCAGGCACACCTCTGACACCCTAGTACACCCGATACTCCCAGGTACACCTCCTGACACCCCAGGTACACCTCTGACACTCCTAGGTACTGTCACTCCCTGATACACCCTAACACTCCCAGGTACACCGTGACACTCCCAGGAACACCGCTGACAGTGCCAGGTACACCAGACACTGCCAGGTACACCTCAGACACCCAGGCACACCAGACACTCCCAGGCACACCTCAGACACTCCAAGGTGCACCCTCTGACACCCCAAGTGCACCTCTGACACTCCCAGGCACACCAGACACTGCCAGGTACACCTCAGACACTCCCTGGTATACCTCAGACACTCCCAAGTACACCTCTGACACTCCCAGGTACACCTGACACTCCCAGGCACACCTCCGACACTCCCAGGTACACTTACACTCCCAGGTACACCTCCGACACCCCAGGTACACCTCTGACACTCCCAGGTACACCTCGACACCCCAGGTACTCACTGACATTCCCTGTTACACCCCTGACACTCCCAGGTACACCTCTGACACCTCCCAGGTACACCCGAGACACTCCCAGGTACACTCTCACACTCCCCTAGTACAACTCTGACACTCCTAGGTACTCCTCTTGTCACTCCCTGATACACGTCTAACACTCCCAGGTACACTTCTCACACCCCAGGTACACCCCTGACACTCCCAGGTACACTTCTCACACTCCCAGGTACACCCCTGATACCCCAGGTACACATCTGACACCCCAGGTACACTTGGATACTCCCAGGTACACCTGACACTCCCAGGTGCACACCTCTGACACTCCTAGGTAGTACCCTCTGACACTCTTGGTCATCTCTGGAATCCAAGGAACACTCTGACACGCCCTGGTACAACTCCGATATTCCCAGGTACACCTCCGATATTCCCAGGTACTCACTGACACTCCTGGTACACCCCTGACCTCCCAGGTACCTCTGACCTCCCAGGTACACCCGCTGAAACTCCGGGTACACCTCCGACACTCCCAGGTACACTTCTTACACTCCCAGGTACACCTCCGACACTCCCAGGTACACCTCTGACACTCCCAGGTACACCTCTGACATTCCCAGGTACCTCCGACCTCCCAGGTACTCCATTGACACTCCTGGGTACAACCCTGACACTCCCAGGTACACCTCTGACACTCCCAGGCTCTCCGCCTACACTCCCTGGTACACCCCTGACACTCCCAGGTACACTTCATGCCTCCCAGGTACCTCTGACACTCTCGGTACCTTCTCCCACCTCCCAGGTCATCTCTGACCTCCCAGGTACATCTCTCGATTCTCCCAGGTACACCTCTGACACTCCCAGGTACACTTCTCCTTACTCCCAGGTACACTTCTTCTCGAGTCCTCTGCACTCCCAGGTACATCTCACACTCCCTGGTACACACCTCTGACCTCCCAGGTACACCTCCTTGCTCACAGATACACCTCTGACACTCCCAGGTACACCTCTGACACTCCCAGGTGCCTCTGACACTCCCAGGTACACCTCTGACACTCCTAGGTACACCTCCGTGCTCCCAGGTACACCTCTGACCTCCCAGGTGCACCTCCTGACATCCTAGGTGCTCCTCTGTCACTCCCTGATACCTCTGACACTCCCAGGTGCACCGGTGACACTCCCCGGCTTACCATGACAGTGCCAGGTACACCTCAGGACACTGCCAGGTACACCTCGGGCTGCTGCCAGGTACACCTCAGACACTCCCAGGTACACCTCCGACACTCCAGGTGCACCTCTGACACTCCCAAGTGCTGCCACCTCCCAGGCACACCTCAGACACTGCCAGGTACACCTCAGACACTCCTGGTATACCTCAGACACTCCCATGCCACCTCTGGCCTCCCCAGGTACCTCCGACACTCCCAGGTACACCTCCGACACTCCCAGTGCCGCCCTGACACTCCCATTACACCTCCGACTCCAGGTACACCTCTGACACTCCCAGGTACACCCTCTGACACTCCCAGGTGCTCTACCCTGACATCCCTGTTACACCCTGACACTCCAGGTACACCTCTGACACTCCCAGGTACACCCGAGACACTCCCAGATACACTTCTCCACACTCCCTAGTGATACAACTCTGACAGTACCTAGGTCCTAGGTACTCTCTGTCACTCCTGATACCGTCTAACACTCCCAGGTACATTCTCACACTCCCAGGTATGCCTCCGGCTGCTCCAGGTACACCTCCTGACACCCCAGGTACACCTCCGACACTCCCAGATACCTCTGACACTCCAAGGTACACCTCCCGGCCTCCCAGGTACTCCACTGGCACTCCTGTTACACCCCGGCTCCCAGGTACACCTCCGACACTCCCAGGTACACCTCTAGCACTCCCAGGCTCTCCTGACACTCCCTGGTACACTTGAGCACTCCCAGGTACACTTCTTACACTCCCAGGTACACCTCTGACTCTCCCAGGTACTCCTCTGACACTCTTTGGGTTTCACCTCTGGAACTCCCAGGTTCACCTCTGGCACGCCCTAGTGCGATATTCCCAGGTACCTCCATTCCCAGTTTACCTCCGACCTCCCAGGTACACCTCTGGATACTCCCAGGTACCTTGACACTCCCAGGTACACCGCCGATGCTCCCAGGTACACCTTCGATACCCAGTACCTCCGGCCTCCCGGGTACTCCACTGACACTCCCAGGTACCTCCGCTCCCAGGTGCATTCTTGCTCCCAGGTACACCTACGACTTGCTCCCAGGTACACTTTTGCACTTCAGAGTGTACACCTCCGGACGCAGATACACCTCTGACACTCCCAAGTACACCTCTGACATTCCCAGGTACCTCCGACACTCCCAGGTACACCTCCGACACTCCCAGGTACAGTTCTTACCTCCCAGGTACCTACACGACATCCCAGGTACACTTTTGCACTTCCAGGTACACCTCCGACACTCCCAGGTACACCTCTGGCTCAGGTGCCTCTGACACTCCCAGGTGCACCTCTGACACTCCCAGGTGCATCTCTGACACTCCAGGTACTCCACTGACACTCCTGGTACACCCTTGACCTCCCAGGTATGCCTCGGCACTCCCAGGTACACCCAAGACCTCAAGGTACATTTCTCACCTCCCAGGTACATCTGACACTCCCAGGTACTTCTGATACTCCCAGGTACCTCTGACCTCCCAGGTACACCTCTACAACCTTGAGGTCTCTCTGACACTCTTTGGTTTCACCTGGAGACTCCCAGGTACACCTCTGACACGCCCTGGTACACCTCCGATATTCCCAGGTACACCTCTGACCTCCAGGTACATCTCTGACACTCCCAGGTACTCACCCCAGCCTCCCAGGTACACCCAGACACTCCCAGGTACCCTTCTCACCTCCCAGGTACACCTTTGATACTCCCAGGTACACATCTGAAACTCCCAGGTACCTTCCGTGCTCTGGTGCCACCTCCGTGCTCCCAGGTACACCTCGGACACTGCCAGGTACACCTCAGACACTGCCAGGTACACCTCAGACACTCCCAGGTACACCTTCGACACTCAAGGTGCACCTCTGTCCTTAAGTGCACCTCTGACCTCCAGCCACACCTCTGACACTCCCAGGTACACCTCAGACACTCCCAGGTACACCGCTGAAACTCCCAGGTACACCTCTGACACTCCCAGGTACACCTCCGACACTCCTGGTACACCTCCGACACTCCCAGGTACCTCTGACCTCCCAAGTACCTCTGACATTCCCAGGTACACCTCCGACCTCCCAGGTACACCTCCGGCCTCCCAGGTGCAGTTCTTACACTCCCAGGTACACCTCAGGCACTCCCAGGTACACCTCAGACCTCCAGGTGCACCTCTGACACTCCAAGTGCACCTCTGACACTCCCAGGCACCTCCAGACACTGCCAGGTACACCTCAGACCTCCCAGGTACACCTCAGACACTCCCAAGTACACCTCTGACACTCCCAGGTACACCTCCGGCACTCCCAGTTACACCTCGCGCCTCCCAGGTACCTTCTTACACTCCCATGCCTCCCGACACTCCCAGGTACACCTCTGACCTCCCAGGTACACCTCTGACAATCCCAGGTACACCTCCTGACACTCCCAGGTACACCTCCCAGCACTCCCAGGTACTCTGACATTCCCTGTTACACCTGCCACACCAGGTACACCTCTGGCACTCCCAGGTACACAGACTTACTCCCAGGTACACTTCTCCCACTCAGTACCTCCGAGCACTCCTAGTTGCTCTCCTCTGTCACTCCCTGATACACGTCTACTGCTCCCAGGCACACCGCTGACACTCCCAGGTAAACCACTCCAGCACTGCCAGGTACACCTCCAGACACTGCCAGGTACACCTCCAGACACTGCCAGGTACACCTCAGACACACCAGGTACACCAGTCCTCCAAGGTGCACCTGACACTCCCAGTGCACCTCTGACGCTCCCAGGCACACCTCTGACACTTCCAGGTACACCTCAGACACTCCCAGGTACACCGCCCGACACTCCCACCATTCCTCTAACCTCCCAGGTACACCTCTGACACTCCCAGTACACCTCCGACACTCCAGGTACACCTGCGACACTCCCAGGTACACTTTTACACTCCAGGTGCATCCTCTCAGACACTCCCAGGTACACCTCTGACCCACTAACAGGTACACCTCTGACCTCCCAGGTACACCTCTGACCTCCCAGGTACATCTCTGACACTCCCAGGTACTCCATTGACACTCCCTGGTACAACCCTGACTTCTCCAGGTACACCTCTGCACTCCCAGGTACACCTCGGCCTCTGGGTACCTCAGACACTCCCAGGTACCCCAGACACTCCCAGGCTTTGACACTCCCAGGTGCACTTCTCACACTCACTGGATGCACCTCCGACACTCCCAGGTACCCTTCTCACACTCCCAGGTACACCTCCAACACTCCTAGGTGCCTCTGACCTCCCAGGTACACCTCTGACTCTCCCAGGTACACCTCTGACCTCCCAGGTACACCTCTGACACTCCCAGGTATTCCACTGACATTACTGGTACACCTCAACACTCCCAGGTACACCGCTTGACACTGGCAGGTACACCTCCGACACTCCCAGGTACCTGCGACACTCCCAGGTACAGTTCTCACACTCCCAGGTACACCTCCGGCCTCCCAGGTACATCTCCTGACACTCCCAGGTACACCTCTGACACTGCCAGGTACACCTCTGACACTCACAGTACCTCCGTGTTCCAGGTACATCCGATACTCCCGGTACACCTCTGAACTCCCAGGTAATCCCACTGACTTCTCCTGGTTTCATCTGACATTCCCAGTTACACCCCTGACTCCTGGTACACCTCTGACCTCCCAGGTACCTCTCATACTCCCAGGTTCACCTCTCTGACACTCAGGTGCCACTTCGATGCTCCCAGAACTCCCGTCTCCCAGGTACACCTCTGACACTCCCAGGTACGCCTCTGACACTCTTTGGTTCACCTCTGAGAACTCCCAGGTACACTTCTGACACGCCTGGTACATCTCCGGCTCTTGGCCCACCTCCGATATTCCCAGGTGCACCTCCCAGCTCTCCCAGGTACACCTCTGATACTCCCAGGTCACCTCTGACCTCCCAGGTACACCTCCGTGCTCCCAGATACACCTTCGATGCTCCCAGGTACACCTCTGACACTCCCAGGTACCCACTGACACTCCATGTGTACACCCCGACACTCCCAGGTACACCTCCGACACTGCCAGGTACACCTCTAACACTCCCAGGTTCTCCTGACATTCCCTGGTACACCTCTGACCTCCCAGGTACACGTCCAACACTCCCAGGTACACCTCACTACTCCCAGGTACATCTGTGACACTCCCAGGTACACCTCCTGACACTCCCAGGTACACCTCTGACACTCCCAGGTGCACTCCGAGCCTCCCAGGTAAACCTCTGACACTCCAGGTACATCTCCCAACCTCCCAGGTGCTCTCTCTGCCTCCCTGGTACACCTCTGACACTCCCAGGTACCTCCCAACCCTCCCAGGTACACCGCCCAGACACTCCCAGGTACACCTCCGACACTGCCAGTGCACCTCAGACACTCCCAGGTACACCTCCAGGCTCTCAGGTACACCTCTTACACTCCGGGTGCATCTGGTACACTTTTTGCCTTCCAGGTACACCTCCGACACTCCGGGTACACCTCTCCAGGTACCTCTGACGCTCCCAGGTACACCCCTCTGACACTCCCAGGTACATCTCTGACCTCCCAGGTACTCCCCAGGCACTCCTGGTACACCTGACACTCCCAGGTATACTCTGACACTCCCAGGTACACCCAGACACTCCCAGGTGCATTTCTCACACTCCCAGGTACACCTCTGTTACTCCAGGTACACATCTGGCCTCCCAGGTACACTTCTGATACTCCCAGGTACACCTCCGATACTCCCAGGTACACCTCTGGCACTCCAGGTACTCCTCTGACACTCTTTGGTTCACCTCTGAGACTCCCAGGTACACCTCTGACACGCCCTGGTACACCTCCCGTGTTCCCAGGTACACCTCCAGTATTCCCAGGTACACCTCTGACTCCCAGGTACACCTCTGATACTCAGGTACACCTTTGACACTCCCAGGTACCGCAAATGCTCCCAGGTACACCTTCGATACTCCATTCTCCCAACACTCCAGGTACTCCTGACACTCCTGGTTCACCCCTGACACTCCCGGTACCTCTGACCTCCCAGGTACACCTCTGACACTCCAGCCTCCACTGACCTCCTTGGTACACCACTGACCTCCAGGTGCATCTTACCTCCCAGGTGCACCTCTGACCTCCCAAGTGCCCTTTCACATCCCAGGTATACCTCCGACACTCCCAGGTACCTCTGACACTCCCAGGTACACCTCTGACACTCCAAGGTACACCTCTCAGCACTCCCGGTACACCTCTGACCTCCCAGTACTCCTCTGACATTCCCTGGTACCTCTGCTCCCATGTACACGTCCGACCTCCCAGATACCTCTGACCTCTCAGGTACCTCTGACACTCCAGGTACTGGCACTCCCTGGTACACCCCTGACACTCCAGGTACACCTCCGACACTTCCAGGTACACCTCTCCACTCTCCCAGGCTCTCCACTGACACTCCCTGGTACACCCCTGACCTCCCAGGTGCACTTCTTACACTCCCAGGTACCTCTGACCTCACAGGTACCACTTCTCACACTCCCAGGTACATCTCTCAGCTCCCAGGTACATCTCTGATACTCCCAGGTACCTCTGACACTCCCAGGTACCTTCTCCTCCCAGGTACCTTCTTACACTCCCAGGTACACCTCTGGCACTCCCAGGTACCCTTCTCCTGCTCCTGGTACCTCCTCTGACACTCCCAGGTACGTCCAACACTCACAGATACACCTCTGACACTCAGGTACATCTCTGATACTCCCAGGTACCTCCCAACACTCCCAGGTACACCTCTGACACTCCCAGGTACACCTCCGATACTCCCAGGTACACCTCTGGCCTCCCAGGTACACCTCTGACCTCCCAGGCCTCCCGACACTCCCAGGTACACCTCTAACTCTCCCAGGTTCTCCTGACATTCCTGGTACCTCTGGCCTCCCAGGTACCGTCCGGCTCCAGATACACCTCTCATGCTCCCAGGTATCTTGACACTCCCAGGTACACCTCTGGCCTCCCAGGTACACCTCTGACACCTCCCAGGTACACCTCCGATCTCCCAGGTACACCTCTGACACTCCCAGGTACACCTCTGACACTCCAGGTACTCCTCTGTGCTCCTGATACCTCCTTGCTCCCAGGTGCTCCCCGGCCATCCCAGGTACACCTCCGGCACTGCCAGGTACACCTCAGACACCGCAGGTACACCTCAGAGCACTCCAAGTGCCTCAGACACTCCCAGGTACCTTCTGACACTCCCAGGTACACCTCTGGCATCCCAGGTACACTTTTGCACTCCCAGGTACACCTCCTGCTCCCAGGTACCTCTGGCCTCCCAGGTACACCTCCGAGCCTCCCAGGTACACCTCTGACACTCCCAGGTACACCTCCTGACCTCCCAGGTACTCCACTGACCTCCCCTGGTACACCCCTGACACTCCCAGGTATCCCTCTGACACTCTGTGGTGCACCCCAGACCTCCCAGGTACATTTCTCCACCTCCCAGGTACCTCTGTTGCTCCCAGGTACACCTCTGACACTCCCAGGTACCTCCTGACGCTCCCAGGCTGCTCCCGTGCTCCCAGGCCTCTGCACTCTGAGCACTCCTCTGACTCTTTGGTTCACCTCTCTGGAACTCCCAGGCCTCTCTGACACGCCTGGTGCCTCCCTCGGTACTTGTCCGATGTTACAGTGCCTCTGACACTCCAGGTACCTCTGACACTCCCAGGCCTTGGACACTCCCGGTACCTGCATGATGCTCCCAGGTACACCTCCGATGCTCCCAGGTACACCTCACACTCCCAGGCCTCCCACTGACACTCCCTGGTTCCCTGACCTCCCAGGTACACCTCTGAGCTCTCCCAGGTACACCTCTGACACTCCCAGCCTCTCCACTGACACTCCTTGGTACACCTCTGACACTCCCAGGTACACTTCTGACACTCCCAGGTACCTCTGACACTCCAGGTACTTCTCACACTCCCAGGTATGCCTCCGACCTCCCAGGTACACCTCTGATACTCCCAGGTGCATCTGACACTCCAGGTACACCTCTGACACTCCCAGGTACACCTCTGACACTCCAAGTACTCCTCTGACATTCCTGGTGCTCACTGACACTCCCAGTACCTCTGACATTCCCAGGTACACCTCTGACACTCCCAGGTACACCTCCCGGCTTGCTCCAGGTACCTCCGACCTCCCAGGTACCTTCTTACACTCCCAGGTACACCTCCGACACTCCCAGGTACCTCTGCTTTTCCCAAGTACACCTCCTGACATTCCCAGGTACACCTCCGACCTCCACCTCCGATACTCCCAGGTACAGTTCTTACACTCCCAGGTACACCTCCGACATGCTCCCAGACGCCACTGCACTTCCAGGTACACCTCCGACACTCCCAGGTACCTCTGACATTCCCAGGTACACCTCTGACACTCCCAGGTACCTCTGAAACTCCCAGGTACATCTCTGACACTCCCAGGTTACTTCACTGACACTCCCTGGTACCCTGACACTCCCAGGTATGCCTCTGAGCACTCCCAGGTACCCCCAGACACTCCCAGGTACACCTTCTCACCTCCAGTGCACCTCTGATGCTCCCAGGTACACATCTACACTCCCAGGTACACTTCTGATACTCCCAGGTACCTCCGATACTCCCAGGTACACCTCTGACACTCCCAGGTACTCCTCTGACACTCTTTGGTTCACCTCTGAGACTCCCAGGTACACCTCTGACACGCCCTGGTACACCTCCGATATTCCCAGGTACACCTCCGGTATTCCCAGGTACACCTCTGACACTCCCAGGTACACCTCTGATGCTCCCAGGTACACCTTTGACCTCCCGCCGATACTCCCAGGTACACCTTCGTACTCCCAGGTACACCTCTGACACTCCAGGTGCTCCACCCAGCACTCCTGGTACACCCCTGACACTCCCAGGTACCTCTGACACTCCCAGGTACACCTCTGACACTCCCAGGCTCTCCACTGACACTCCTTGGTACACCCCTGACCTCCCAGGTACCTTCTTACACTCCCAGGTACACCTCTGACACTCCCAGGTACACTTCTCACACCTCCCAGGTATACCTCCGACACTCCCAGGTACACCTCTGACTCTCCCAGGTACACCTCTGACATCCCAAAGGTACACCTCTGAGCACTCCCAGGTACACCTCTGACACTCCCATGTACTCCTCTGACATTCCTAGTACACCTCTGACACTCCCCTTATACGTCCGACCTCCCAGATACACCTCTGACCTCCAGGTACACCTCCTGACCTCCCAGGTACTCACTGCTCCCTGGTCACACCTACACTCCCAGGTACACCTCCTACTTCAGGTACACCTCTGACACTCCCAGGCTCACTGACACTCCCTGGTACCCCTGACATCCCAGGTACACTTACACTCCCAGGTACACCTCTGACACTCACAGGTACATTCTCACACTCCTGGTACACCTCTGACACTCCCAGGTACGTCCTTGCTCCCAGATACACCTCTGACCTCCCAGGTACATCTCTGATACTCCCAGGTACCGTCTGACACTCCCAGGTACACCTCTGACTCTCCCAGGTACACCTCCGATACTCCCAGGTACACCTCTGACACTCCCAGGTACCTCTGCACTCCTGGGCTGTCTCTGTCACTCCTGATACCTCCTCCCATGTGCTGGTGACACTCCCAGCTGACAGTGCCAGGTACACTCGGCACTGCCAGGTACACCTCGGGCTGCTGCCAGGTACACCTCGGACACTCCCAGGTACCTCCAGACACTCCAGGTGCACCTCTGACATCAAGTGCTCTGACTGCTCCCAGGCACACCTCAGACACTGCCAGGTACACCTCAGACACTCCCAGGTACCACCTCAGACACTCCCAAGGTACACCTCTGACACTCCCAGGTACACCTCCGACTCCCAGGTACTCCGACCTCCCAGGTACACTTCTTACACTCCCACTTACACCTCCGACACTCGGTACACCTCTGACACTCCCAGGTACACCTCTGACAATCCCAGGTACACCTCTGACACTCCCAGGTACACTTCTGACACTCCCAGGTACTCACTGACATTCCCTGTTACACCTACACTCCCAGGTACCTCTGAACTCCCAGGTACACCAGAGACACTCCCAGGTACACTCTCCACACTCCCAAGTACACCTCTGCCTTCTCCTAGGTACTCTCTCTGTCCTCCTGATACACGTCTGACACTCCCAGGTACACCGCTGACACTCCCCAGGTAAACCTTTGACACTGCCAGGTACACCTCAGACACTGCCAGGTACACCTCAGACACTGCCAGGTGCACCTCAGACACACCGGGTACACCACAGTCACTCCAAGGTGCACCTCGACACTCCCAAGTGCACCCTGACACTCCCAGGCACCTCTGACACTTCCAGGCACCTCGAACACTCCCAGGTACACCGCTGACACTCCCAGGTACACCTCTAACACTCCCAAGCCTCTGACCTCCCAGGTACACCTCTGACACTAACAGGTACACCTCTGAAACTCCCAGGTACACCATCTGAGCACTCCCAGGTACATCTCTGACACTCCCAGGTACTCCATTGACACTCCTGGTACAACCCTGACACTCCCAGGTACACCTCTGACACTCCCAGGTACACCTCTGACACTCTGGGTACACCTTCAGACACTCCCAGGTACACCCAGACACCTCCAGGTACACCCCAGACACTCCCAGGTACACTTCTCACACTCGCAAGTACACCTCCGACCTCCCAGGTACACCTCTGACACTCCCAGGTACACCTCTCACACTCCCAGGTACACCTCCCAGCCTCCCAGGTACTCCACCGAGCACTCCTGGTTCACCTCTGACATTCCCAGTTACACCTCGAGCACTCCCAGTTACACCCCTGACACTCCCTGGTACACCTCTGCAGCTCCCAGGTACACCTCTCAGTCTCCCAGGTTCACCTCCTGACACTCCCAGGTACACTTCCGATTCTCCCAGGACCAACTCCCGTCTCCCAGGTTTTACCTCTGACACTCCCAGGTACACCTCTGACACGCCCTGGTACATCTCCCGTGTTCCCAGGTACACCTCCGATATTCCCAGGTACACCTCTGACCTCTCCCAGGTACACCTCTGATGCTCCATTTACACCTCCGCAGCTCCCAGGTACACCTCCGATACTCCCAGATACACCTTCGTTGCTCAGGTACATCTCTGACACTCCCAGGTACTCACTAACACTCCTGGTACACCCCTGTGCTCCCAGGTACCTCCGATACTCCCAGGTACACCTCTGACCTCCCAGGTACACCTCTGGCTTGCTCCTAGGTACTCCTCTGTCACTCCCTGATACCTCTAACACTCCCAGGTGCACCGCCCACCCTCCCAGGTACACCTCTGACACTGCCAGGTACACCTCAGACACTGCCAGGTACCTCCAGACTTCCAGGTACACCTCAGACACTCCCAGTGCCTTCGACACTCAGGTGCACCTCTGTCACTCCCAAGTGTCACCTCTGACACTCCCAGCCACCTCTGACACTCCCAGGTACCTCAGGCACCTCCAGGTACACGCTGGAACTCCCAGGTACACCTCTGACACTCCCAGGTACACCTCCGACACTCCCAGGTACCTCCGACCTCCCAGGTACACTTCTTGCTCCCCAGGTACACCTCCGACACTCCCAGGTACACCTCTGACACTCCCAGTGCACCTCTGACATTCCCAGGTACACCTCCGCTCTGGGTACCTCCGCATCCCAGGTACAAGTCTTACTCGGTACACCGACACTCCCAGGTACCTTTTTGCTTCCAGGTACACCTCCGACACTCCCAGGTACACCTATGACACTCCCAGGTACACCTCTGACCTCCCAGGTACACCTCTGACACTCCCAGGTACATCTCCTGACACTCCCAGGTACTCACTGCCTCCCTGGTCACCCCTGACACTCTCAGGTATACCTCTGACACTCCCAGGTACACCCCAGCCTCCCAGGTACCTTCTCCCACTCCCAGGTACCTCTGATATTCTCAGGTACATCTGACCTCCCAGGTACACCTCTCATACTCCCAGTACACCTCCGTGCTCCCAGGTACACCTCTGACACTCCCAGGTACTCCTCTGACACTCTTTGGTTCACCTCTGAGACTCCCAGGTACCTGACATGCCCTGGTACCTCCGATATTCCCAGGTACACCTCCGATATTCCCAGGTAACCTCTGACACTCCAGGTACACCTCTGATGCTCCCAGGTACACTGTGACTCCCAGGTACACCTCCGATACTCCCAGGTACACCTTCGATACTCCCAGGTACACCTCTGACACTCCCAGGTACTCCACTCAGCACTCCCTGGTACACCCCTGACACTCCCAGGTACCTCTGACACTCCCAGGCCTCCTCTGACACTCCCAGGCTCTCCACTGACCTCCTTGGTACACCCCTGACACTCCCAGGCTTCTTACACTCCCAGGTACCTCTGCCTCCCAGTACCTTCTCCTGCTCCCAGGTATACCTCCGACACTCCCAGGTACCTCTGACACTCCAGGTACACCTCCTGACACTCCAAGGTACACCTCTACACTCCCAGGTACACCTCTGACACTCCCAAGTACTCCTCTGACATTCCTGGTACACCTCTGACACTCCATGTACACGTCCGACACTCCCAGATACACCTCTGACACTCCAAGGTACACCTCTGACACTCCAGGTACTCACTGGCACTCCTGGTACCCCACTCCCAGGTACCTTCGATACTCCCAGGTACACCTCTGACACTCCCAGGTACTCCACTGACACTCCCATTACACCTCTGCATTCCCAGGTGCACCTCCGACCTCCCAGGTACACCTCCGACACTCCCAGGTACAGTTCTTACTCCCCAGGTACACCTACGACACTCCAGGTACACTTTTTGCTTGGTACACCTCTGACACTCCCAGATACACCTCTGACACTCCCAAGTACACCTCTGACGTTCCCGTGCACCTCCGACACTCAGGTACACCTCCGACACTCCCAGGTACAGTTCTTACACTCCCAGGTACCACGACACTCCCAGGTACACTTTTTGACTTCGGTACACCTCCGACACTCCCAGGTACACCTCTGACACTCCCAGGCACCTCTGGCACTCCCAGGTACACCTCTGACACTCAGGTACATCTCTGACACTCCCAGGTACTCCATTGACACTCCTGGTACACCCTGACACTCCCAGGTATGCCTCTGACCTCCCAGGTGCACCCCAGACACTCCCAGGTACACTTCTCCCTCCCAGGTACCTCTGATCTCCCAGTTACACATCTGAAACTCCCAGGTACACTTCCGATACTCCCAGGTACACCTCCGATATCCAGGTACATCTGACACTCCCAGGTACTCTCTGACACTCTTTGGTACCTCTGAGAACTCCCAGGTACACCTCTGCCGCCCTGGTACCTCCCGTATTCCCAGGTACACCTCCGATATTCCCAGGTACACCTCTGACACTCCCAGGTACCTCTGATGCTCCCAGGTACACCTTTGACACTCCCAGGTACACCGCCGATTCTCCCAGGTACACCTTTGATACTCCCAGGTACACCTCTGACACTCCCAGGTACTCACTGACACTCCCAAGTACACCTCTGATATTCCCAGGTACCTCCGACACTCCCAGGTACCTCCGACACTCCAGGTACAGTTCTTACACTCCCAGGTACACCTACGACTTGCTCCCAGGCACACTTTTTGCACTTCCAGTGCCTCCGACACTCCCAGATACACCTCTGACACTCCCAAGTACACCTCTGACATTCCCAGGTGCACCTCCGACACTCCCAGGTACACCTCCCGGCCTCCCAGGTACAGTGCTTACACTCCTAAAATTTTTTCCACGACACTTGAGTGCACTTTTTGCACTTCCAGGTGACCTCCGACACTCCCAGGTACACCTCTGACACTCCCAGGTACACCTCTGACACTCCCAGGTACACCTCTGTGCTCCCAGGTTACATCTCTGACACTCCCAGGTACTCACTGACACTCCCTGGTGCACCCCTGGCTTGCTCCCAGGTATACCTCTGACTCCCAGGGTACACCCCCAGACACTCACAGGTACCTTCTCACTCCCATTTGCCTCTGATACTCCCAGGTACACATCATTCCAAGGTACACTTCTGATGCTCCCAGGTACACCTCCCGATACTCCCAGGTACACCTCTGACACTCCAGGTACTCACTCTGACACTCTTCAGTCACCTCTGAGACCTCCCAGGTACACACCTCTGACGCCCTGGTACCTCCGATGTTCCCAGTTGCTCCTGACACTCCCTGGTACACCCCTGACACTCCAGGTACACCTCTGACACTCCAGGTACACCTCTGACCCCTCCAGGCTCTCCACTGACCTCCTTGGTACACCACCTGACACTCCCAGGTACACTTCTTACACTCCCAGGTACACCTCTGACCTCCCAGGTACCTTCTCCACACTCAGGTATACCTCCGACACTCCCAGGTACACCTCTGACCTCCCAGGTACACCTCTGACACTCCAAGGTACACCTCTGACCTCCCAGGTACACCTCTGACACTCCCAAGTGCTCCTCTGACATTCCTGGTACATCTCTGACACTCCCAGTCACGTCCGACACTCCCAGATACACCTCTGACACTCCAAGGTACACCTCTGACACTCCAGTGCTCCTGGCACTCCCTGTGGTACCCCTGGCACTCCCAGGTACACCTCCGACACTTCCAGGTACACCTCTGACCTCCTAGGCTCCTGACACTCCCTGGTACACCCCAGCACTCCCAGGTACTTCTTACACTCCCAGGTACCTCTCTGACACTCTGGGTACACTTCTCCACACTCCCAAGTGCATCTCTTGACACTCCCAGGTACATCTCTGATACTCCCAGGTACCTCTGACCTCCCAGGCCTTCTCCCCTCCCAGGTACACTTCCTACACTCCCAGGTACACCTCTGACACTCCCAGGCCTTCTCACACCTCCCTGGTACCTCTGACACTCCCAGGTACACGTCCAACACTCACAGATACACCTCTGACACTCCCAGGTACATCTCTGATGCTCCCAGGTACACCTCTGACCTCCCAGGTACACCTCTGACACTCCCAGGTACACCTCCGATACTCCCAGGTACACCTCTGACACTCCCAGGTACACCTCTGACACTCCTAGGTGCTCCTCTGTCCTCCTGATACACCTCTATGCTCCCAGGTGCACCGGTGACACTCCCAGCTTACCGCTGACAGTGCCAGGTACACTCAGACACTGCCAGGTACACCTCAGGCTCTGCCAGGTACACCTCAGACACTCCCAGGTACACCTCAGACACTCCAAGGTGCACCTCTGACACTCCCAAGTGCACCTCTGACACTCCCAGGCACACCTCAGCACTGCCAGGTACACCTCAGACACTCCCAGGTACACCTCAGACACTCCCAAGTACACCTCTGACCTCTCCCAGGTACACCTCCGACACTCCCAGGTACCTCCGACACTCCCAGGTACACTTCTTACACTCCCACGTACCTCCGGCTCCCAGGTACACCTCTGACCTCCCAGGTACACCTCTGACAATCCCAGGTACCTCTGACACTCCCAGGTACACCTCCTGACACTCCCAGGTACTCCTGACATTCCCTGTTACTCCCCTGACACTCCCAGGTACACCTCTGACACTCCCAGGTACACCAGAGACACTCCCAGGTACCTTCTCCACACTCCCAAGTACACCTCTGACACTCCTAGGTACTCTCTGTCACTCCCTGATACACGTCCTAACACTCCCAGGTACACTTCTCACACTCCCAGGTATGCCTCCGACCTCCCAAGGTACCTCCTGACACTCCCAGGTACACCTCTGACACTCAGGTACAACTCTGACACTCCCAGGTACACCTCTGGCACTCCCAAGTACTCCTCTGACATTCCCTGGTACCTCTGACACTCCCATGTACATCCGACACTCCCAGATACACCTCTGACACTCCATAATTACCTCTGACACTCCCAGGTACTCACTGGCACTCCCTGGTACACCCCTGACCTCCCAGGTACACCTCCGACACTCCCAGGTACACCTCCTGACCTCCCAGGCTGCTCACCTTCTCTGTGCTCTGACACTCCCAGGTGCACCTCTCTGACACTCCCAGGTACACCTGAGACACTCCCAGGTACACTTCTCACTCCCAGGTACACCTCCGACACTCCCAGGTTCCTCTGATGCTCCCAGGTACCTCTGACACTCAAGGTACACCTCTGGCCTCCCAGGTACACCTCCTGACACTCCCAAGTACTCCTCTGACACTTCCTGAGTCACCCCAGCTCCCAGGTACACCTCTGACACTCCCAGGTACACCTCTGACCTCCCAGGTACACTCCTTTGCTCCCAGTACACCTCTGACACTCCCAAGTACACCTCTGACATTCCCAGGTACACCTCCGACACTCCCAGGTACACCTCCGATACTCCCAGGTACAGTTCTTACACTCCCAGGTACACCTACGACACTCCCACTTTTGCACTTCCAGGTACCTCCGACACTCCCAGGTACACCTCCTGACACTCCCAGGTACACCTCTGACACTCCCAGGTACATCTCTGACACCTCCCAGGTACTTCACTGCCTCCTGGTACACCCCTGACTCTCCCAGGTAACCTCTGACACTCCCAGGTACACCCCAGACACTCCCAGGCACATACACTCCCAGGTACCTCTGATACTCCCAGGTACCATCTGACACTCCCAGGTACACTTCTGATGCTCCCAGGTACCTCCGATACTCCCAGGTACACCTCTGACACTCCCAGGTACTCCTCTGACACTCTTGGTTCACCTCTGGGATCCCAGGTACACCTCTGACACGCCCTGGTACACCTCCGATATTCCCACCTCCGATATTCCCAGGTACCTCTACACTCCCAGGTACACCTCTGATGCTCCAGGTACACCTTTTTCCCAGGTACACCGCCGATACTCCCAGGTACACCTTCGATACTCCCAGGTACACCTCTGACACTCCCAGGTACTCCACTGACCTCCTGGTCACCCCCAGCCTCCCAGGTACACCTCTGGCACTCCCAGTACCTCGGCACTCCCAGGCTCTCACTGACCTCCTTGGTACACCCCAACCTCCCAGGTACACTTCTTACACTCCCAGGTACACCTCTGACACTCCCAGGTACCACTTCTCACACTCCCAGGTATACCTCCGACACTCCCAGGTACACCTCTGACACTCCCAGGTACACCTCTGACACTCCAGGTACACCTCCTGACCACTCCCAGGTACACCTCTGACACTCCCATGCTCCTCTGACATTCCTAGTTACACCTCCTGACACTCCCTATACGTCCGACCTCCAGATACACCTCTGACACTCAAGGTACACCTCAGCCTCCCAGGTACTCCACTCCTGGTACACCCCTCCCAGGTACACCTCCAACATGGGTCCACCTCTTGGCCTCCCAGGCTCTCCTGACACTCCTGGTACACCCCTACACTCCCAGGTTACCTTCTTCCTCCCAGGTACCTCCCACACTCCCAGGTACACTTCCTCCAGTGTCTCTCCCAGGTACACGTCTGACTTGCTCCCAGGTACACCTCTGACACTCCCAGGTACACCTCCCGACCTCCCAGGTACACCTCTGACACTCCCAGGTACACCTCTGACCTCCTGAGGTCTCCTCTGTCACTCTGATCACCTCTAACCTCCCATGTGCCGGTGACTCCCAGCCTGCGCTGACAGTGCCAGGTGCACCTCAGACACTGCCAGGTACACCTCCAGACACTGCCAGGTACCTCAGACTCTCCAGGTACACCTCAGACACTCCAAGGTGCACCTCTGACACTCCCAAGTGCCTCCCTAACACTCCCAGGCACACCTCCAGACACTGCCAGGTACCTCAGACACTCCCAGGTACACCTCAGACACTCCCAAGTACCTCTGACACTCCCAGGTACCTCCGACACTCCCAGTACACCTCCGACACTCCCAGGTACCTCCTTACACTCCCCGCCACCTCCGACACTCCCAGGTACACCTCTGACACTCCCAGGTACACCTCTGACAATCCCAGGTACACCTCCTGACACTCCCAGTACACTTCTGACCTCCCAGGTACTCACCTGACATTCCCTGTTACACCCCTGACACTCCAGGTTACCTCTGACACTCCCAGGTACACCCGAGACACTCCCAGTACACTTCTCACACTCCCGTGCACCTCTGACACTCCTGGGTGCTCTCTGTCACTCCCTGATACCGTCTAACACTCCCAGGTACAGCCCTGGCACTCCCAGGTAAACCGCTGACACTGCCAGGTACACCTCAGACACTGCCAGGTACACCTCAGACACTGCCAGGTGCACCTCAGACACACCAGGTACACCACAGTCACTCCAAGGTGCACTTGACACTCCCAAGTGCACCCTGACACTCCCAGGCACACCTCTGACTTCCAGGTACACCTCAGACACTCCCAGGTACACGCTGACACTCCCAGGTACCTCCTAACACTCCCAAGTACACCTCTGACCTCCCAGGTACACCTCTGACACTAACAGGTACACCTCCGAGACTCCCAGGTACACCATCTGACCTCCCAGGTACATCTCTGACCTCCCAGGTACTCCATTGACACTCCTGGTACAACCTGACACTCCCAGGTACCTCTGACACTCCCAGGTACCTCTGACACTCTGGAGTACCTTAGACACTCCCAGGTACACCCAGACACTCCCAGGTACACCCCAGACCTCCCAGGTACATTCTCACACTCGCAAGTACACCTCCGACACTCCCAGGTACACCTCTGACACTCCCAGGTACACCTCCTCACCTCCCAGGTACACCTCTGACACTCCCAGGTACTCACTGACACTCCTGGTTCACCTCTGACATTCCCAGTTACACCTCTCACACTCCAGTTACACCCTGACACTCCTGGGTACACCTCCTGACACTCCCAGGTACACCTCTGATACTCCCAGGTTCACCTCTGACACTCCCAGGTACACTTCCGATTCTCCGGGACCCTCCGATACTCTGGGCCTCCTGACGCCTCCAGGTACACCTCTGACACGCCTGGTACATCTCCCATATTCCCAGGTACACCTCCGATATTCCCAGGTACACCTGACACTCCCAGGTACACCTCTGATGCTCCCATTTCCTCTGACACTCCCAGGTACCTCCGATACTCCCAGATACACCTTCGTTACTCCCAGGTACATCTCTGCCTCCCAGGTACTCACTAACACTCCTGGTACCCCCTGACCTCCCAGGTACACCTCCGATACTCCCAGGTACACCTCTGACACTCCAGGTACACCTCTGACACTCCTAGGTGCTCCTCTGTCACTCCCTGATGCACCTCTAACACTCCCAGGTGCACCGCTGACCTCCCAGGTACACCATGACACTGCAGGTACACCTCAGACCTGCCAGGTACACCTCAGACACTTCAGGTACACCTCAGACACTCCCAGGTACACCTTCGACACTCCAAGGTGCACCTCTGTCACTCCCAAGTGCACCTCTGACGCTCCCAGCCACACCTCTGACCTCCCAGGTACCTCAGACACCTCCAGGTACACCGCTGAACTCCCAGGTACCTCTGACACTCCCAGGTACACCTCCCGACACTCCCAGGTACACCTCCGACCTCCCAGGTGCCTTCTTACACTCCCAGGTACACCTCCGACACTCCCAGGTACCTCTGACCTCTCCCAAGTACACCTCTGACATTCAGGTACCTCCGACACTCCCAGGTACCTCAGACCTCCCAGGTACAAGTCTTACACCCAGGTACCTCACGACACTCCCAGGTACACTTTGCACTTCAGTGCCTCCCGACACTCCCAGGTACACCTCTGACACTCCCAGGTACATCTGACACTCCAGGTACCTCTGACCCTCCCAGTACATCTCTGACACTCCCAGGTACTCCACTGACCTCCCTGGTACACCCCTGACACTCCCAGGTATGCCTCTGACACTCCCAGGTACACCCCAGACACTCCAGGTACACTTCTCTCACTCCCTCCCAGGTACACCTCTGATGCTCCCAGGTACATCTGACACTCCCAGGTACACTTCTCATACTCAGGTACACCTCCGATACTCCCAGGTGCACCTCTGACACTCCCAGGTACTCCTCTGACACTCTTTGGTTCCTCTGAGACTCCCAGGTACACCTGACACGCCTGGTACACCTCCGATATTCCCAGGTACACCTCCGATATTCCCAGGTACACCTCTGACACTCCAGGTACACCTCTGATGCTCCCAGGTACCTTTGACACTCCCAGGTACCTGCGATGCTCCCAGGTACCTTCGATACTCCCAGGTACACCTCTGACACTCCCAGGTACTCCACTGACCTCCCTGGTACACCCCTGACTCCCAGGTACCTCGGCACTCCCAGGTACCTCCAGCCTTCCCAGGCTCTCCTGACACTCCTTGGTACACCCTGACTCCAGGTGCCTCTTACACTCCAGGTGCCTCCTGACCTCCCAGGTGCCTTCTCCACACTCCCAGGTATACCTCCGACACTCCCAGGTACACCTCTGACACTCCCAGGTACCTCTGACACTCCAAGGTACACCTCTGGCCTCCCAGGTACCTCCCTGACCTCCCAAGTACTCCTCTGACATTCCTGGTACACCTCTGACCTCCCATGTACGTCGACACTCCCAGATACACCTCTGACACTCCAGGTACACCTCTGACCTCCCAGGTACTCCTGCTCCTGGTACACCCTGCACTCAGGTACACCTTCGATACTCCCAGGTACCTCTGACCTCCAGGTACTCACTGACACTCCCAAGTACACCTCTGACATTCCCAGGTACCTCCGACACTCCCAGGTAACCTCCGACCTCCCAGGTACAGTTCTTACACTCCCAGGTACACCTACGACACTCCCAGGTACCTTTTTGCACTTCCAGGTACACCTCTGACCTCCCAGATACCTCTGACACTCCCAAGTACACCTCTGACGTTCCCAGGTACACCTCCGCCTCCAGGTACCTCCGACACTCCCAGGTACAGTTCTTACACTCCCAGGTACACCTACGACACTCCCAGGCTTTTTGTGCTTCCAGGTACACCTCCGACCTCCCAGGTACCTCTGACCTCCCAGGTACACCTCTGACACTCCCAGGTACACCTCTGACACTCCCAGGTACATCTCTGACATCTCCCATTGACTCCTGGTACACCCTGACACTCCCAGGTATGCCTCTGACACTCCCAGGTACACCCCAGACACTCCCAGGTACCTTCTCACCTCCCAGGTACCTCTGGTGCTCCCAGTTACACATCTGGCTCCCAGGTACACTTCCGATACTCCCAGGTACACCTCCGATGCTCCCAGGTACACCTCTGACACTCCCAGGTACTCCTCTGACACTCTTTGGTACCTCTGAGACTCCCAGGTACACCTCTGACACGCCCTGGTACACCTCCGATATTCCCAGGCCTCCGATATTCCCAGGTACACCTCTGGCTCCCAGGTACCTCTGATGCTCCCAGGTACACCTTTGACCTCCCAGGTACACCTCAGTTCTCCCAGGTACACCTTTGATACTCCCAGGTACACCTCTGACCTCCCAGGTACTCCCTGACACTCCCAAGTACACCTCTGATATTCCCAGGTACACCTCCGACACTCCCAGGTACACCTCCGACACTCCCAGGTACAGTTCTTACACTCCCAGGTACACCTACGACACTCCCAGGTACCTTTTTGCACTTCCAGGTACACCTCCGACACTCCCAGATACACCTCTGACCTCCCAGTACACCTCTGACATTCCCAGTGCCTCCGACCTCCCAGGTACACCTCCGACACTCCCAGGTACAGTTCTTACTCTAGGTTACACCCTACGACACTCCCAGGTACACTTTTTGCACTTCAGGTGCACCTCCGACACTCCCAGGTGCACCTCTGACACTCCCAGGTACACCTCTGCACTCCCAGGTACACCTCTGACCTCCAGGTACATCTCTGACACTCCCAGGTACTCACTGACACTCCCTGGTACACCCTGACACTCCCAGGTATACCTCTGACCTCCCAGGTACACCCCAGACACTCACAGGTACTTCTCCCCTCCCAGGTACACTCTGATGCTCCCAGGTACACATCTGACACTCCCAGGTACACTTCTGATACTCCCAGGTACCTCCCGTGCTCCCAGGTACACCTCTCTGGCCTCCCAGGTACTCCTCTGACACTCTTTGGTCACCTCTGAACTCCCAGGTACACCTCTGACACGCCTGGTACCTCCGATATTCCCAGCATCCTCCGATATTCCCAGGTACACCTCTGACACTCCCAGGTACACCTCTGATACTCCCAGGTACCTTTGACACTCCCAGGTACACCGCCGATACTCCCAGGTACCTTCGATGCTCCCAGGTACACCTCTGACTCTCCAGTTACTCCACTGACCTCCTGGTACACCCCTGACCTCCCAGGTACACCTCTGCTCCCAGGTACACCTCTGACACTCCCAGGCTCTCCATGACACTCCTTGGTTTCACCCTGACACTCCCAGTGCACTTCTTCACTCAGGTACCTCCTGACACTCCCAGGTACCACTTCTCCCACACCCTCCCAGGTATGCCTCCGACCTCCCAGGTACCTCTGACACTCCCAGGTACACCTCTGACACTCAAGGTACACCTCTACACTCCCAGGTACACCTCTGACCTCCCAAGTACTCCTCTGACATTCCTGGTACATCTCTGCACTCCCATGTACGTCCGACCTCCCAGATACCTCTGACACTCCAAGGTACACCTCTGACCTCCCAGGTACTCCACTGGCACTCCTGGTACCTGGCACTCCCAGGTACACCTCCGACACTTCCAGGTACACCTCTGACACTCCTAGGCTCCACTGACACTCCCTGGTACACCCCTGACCTCCCAGGTACCTTCTTACACTCCCAGGTACACCTCTGACACTCACAGGTACACTTCTCCCTCTCCCAGTACATCTCTGACACTCCAGGTACATCTCTGATGCTCCCAGGTACCTCTGACTCAGGTACCTCTCACACTCCAGGTACACTTCACCACTCCCAGGTACACTCTGGCACTCCAGTGCACTTCTCACGCCTGGTTTCCCAACACTCCCAGGTACCGTCCAACACTCTGAATACACCTCTGACCTCCCAGGTACATCTCTGATACTCCCATTACACCTCCATGCTCCCAGGTACACCTCTGAGCACTCCCAGGTACACCTCCCGTCTCCCAGTGCCTCACACTCCCAGGTACACCTCTGACCTCCTAGGTGCTCTCTGTCACTCCCTGATACCTCTGTGCTCCAGGTGCTGTACTCCCAGCTTACCATGACAGTGCCAGGTACACCTCCAGACACTGGGTACACCTCAGACTGCTGCCAGGTACACCTCAGACACTCCCAGGTACACCTCAGACACTCCAAGGTGCACCCTGACACTCAGTGCACCTCTGACCTCCCAGGCACACCTCAGACACTGCCAGGTACACCTCAGACACTCCCAGGTACACCTCAGGCACTCCCAAGTACACCTCTGACACTCCCAGGTACACCTCCACTCCCCAGGTACACCTCCGACACTCCCAGGTACCACTTCTTACCTCCCACGTACACCTCCGGCACTCCCAGGTACACCTCTGCCTCCCAGGTACACCTCTGACAATCCCAGGTACACCTCTGACACTCTGCAGGTCTCTGACTCCAGGTACTCCACGACATTCCCTGTTACTCCCCTGACCTCCCAGGTACACCTCTGCCTCCCAGGTACACAGAGACACTCCCAGGTACACTTCCTACACTCCCAAGTGCACCTCCTGACCTCCTAGGGCCTCTCTGTCACTCCCTGATGCCATGCACTCCCAGGTACCTTCTCACACTCCCAGGTATGCCTCCGACACTCCCAGGTACACCTCTGACCTCCCAGGTACACCTCTGACCTCCCAGGTACAACTCTGACACTCCCAAGTACACCTCTGACCTCCCAGGTACTCCTCTGACATTCCCTGGTA
The DNA here is from genome assembly GCF_018991925.1 of Homarus americanus. Lineage (NCBI taxonomy): Eukaryota > Metazoa > Arthropoda > Malacostraca > Decapoda > Nephropidae > Homarus > Homarus americanus. Next base: position 16,100 of record NW_024727773.1, on the reverse strand, counting down.
CCTCTGCACTCCCATGTACGTCCTTTCCCAGATACACCTCTGACACTCCATGGTACACCTCTGACCTCCCAGGTACTCCACTGGCACTCCTGGCACCCCAGGTACCTCCAACCTCCCAGGTACACCTCTGACACTCCCAGGCTCTCCACTGACACTCCCTGTTACTCCTGACCTCCCAGGTACACCTCTGACACTCCCAGGTACACCAGAACACTCCCAGTGCACTTCTCACACTCCCAAGTACCTCCTGACCTCTGGGTACTCTCTGTCACTCCTGATACGTCTAACCTCCCAGATGCCTTCCTCACACTCCCAGGTACCTCCGACACTCCCAGGTACCTCCTGATGCTCCCAGGTACCTCACAGCTCAGGTACACCTCTGACCTCCCAGGTACACCTCTGCTCTCCAAGTACTCCTCTGAGCATTCCCTGGTGCTCACTGACACTCCCAGTGCACCTCTGACATTCAGGTGCACCTCTGACACTCCGGTACCTCGGCTCCCAGGTACCTCCGACACTCCCAGGTACTTCCTACACTCCCAGGTACCTCCGACACTCCCAGGTACCTCTGACACTCCCAAGTACCTCTGACATTCCCAGGTACACCCCGACACTCCCAGGTACACCTCCGATACTCCCAGGTACAGTTCTTACACTCCCAGGTACACTCGCACTCCCAGTTACTTTGCACTTCCAGGTACACCTCTGACACTCCCAGGTACCTCTGACACTCCCAGGTACCTTACTCACACTCCCAGGTACCTCTGATACTCCCAGGTACACCTCTGACACTCCCAGGTACACTTCTGATACTCCCAGGTACACCTCCATACTCCGGGTACCTCTGACACTCCCAGGTACTCCTCTGGCACTCTTTGTTCACTCTCTGAGACTCCAGGTGCACCTCTGACACGCCCTGGTCCACCTCCGATCATTCCCAGGTACACCTCCGATATTCCCAGGTGCCTCTGACCTCCCAGGTACACCTCTGATACTCCCAGGTACCTTTGACACTCCCAGGCCACACCTCCGATACTCCCAGGTACACCTTCGTCTCAGGCCTCTGACTCCCAGGTACTCCACTGACACTCCTGGTACACCTGACCTCCAGGTACACCTCTGACACTCCCAGGTACACCTCTGACACTCCCAGGCTCTCCACTGACCTCCTTGGTACCCCAACCTCCCAGGTACCTTCTTACACTCCCAGACACCTCTGACACTCTGCGTGCACTTCCTCTGCCTCCCAGGGATACCTCCGACACCTCCCAGGTACCTCTGACACTCCCAGGTACACCTCTGACTCCAGGTACACCTCTGACACTCCCAGGTACCTCCTGACACTCCCATGTGCTCCTCTGACATTCCCTAGTACACCTCTGACACTCCCATATACCGTCCCGACCTCCCAGATACCTCTGACACTCAGGTACCTCTGACCTCCAGGTACTCCACTGGCCTCCCTGGTACACCCCTGGCACTCCCAGGTACCTCCTTTCCGGTACCTCCCAACCTCCCAGGCTCTCCACCGGCCTCCTGGTACACCCTGACACTCCCAGGTACACTTCTTACCTCCCAGGTACACCTCTGACACTCCTGGGTACACTTCTCACACTCCCTGGTACACCTCTGACACTCCCAGTGCACGTCCCTTTCTCAGATACACCTTGGCTCCAGGTACATCTCTCTGTTACTCCCAGGTACACCTCCCACACACTCTGGTGCCTCCCCAGCTCTCCCAGGTACCTCCCGTGCTCCCAGGTACACCTCTGACCAGCACTCCCAGGTACACCTCTGACCTCCTGGGTGCTCTTCTGTCACTCCTGATGCCTCCTTTCTCCCATGTGCACCGTGACCTCCCAGGAACACCTGACAGTGCCAGGTGCACCTCAGACACTGCCAGGTGCACCTCAGGCACTGCCAGGTACCTCGAACTTGCTCCCAGGTACCTCCAGACACTGCCAGGTACACCTCAGACACTCCCAGGTACACCTCAGGCACTCCCAGGTACACCTCCCAGCACTGTTTCCGACACTCCCAGGTACACCTCCGACTTGCTCCAGGGTTACTTCTTACCTCCCTTACCTCGACACTCCCAGGTACCTCTGACACTCCCAGGTACACCTCTGACAATCCCAGGTACCTCTGACACTCCCAGGTACTTCTGACTCTCCCAGGTGCTCCACTGACATTCCTGTTCACCCTGACACTCCCAGGTACACCTCTGACCTCCCAGGTACACCCGGGAACTCCCAGGTACACTTCTCCACACTCCCAAGTGCACACTGGCCTCCTAGGTGCTCTCTGTCACTCCCTGATACACGTCTAACACTCCAGGTACACCGCTGACACTCCCAGGTAAATCTGACACTGCCAGGTACCTCCAGACACTGCCAGGTACACCTCCGGCACTGCCAGGTGCACCTCAGACACACCAGGTACACCTCAGTCACTCCAAGGTGCTCCTTTGACGCTCCCAAGTGCACCCTGACACTCCCAGGCACACCTCTGACACTTCCAGGTACACCTCCAGACACTCCCAGGTACACCGCTGACACTCCAGGTGCACCTCTGACACTCCCAGTACACCTCTGACACTCCCAGGTACACCTCTGACACCTAGAATGCACCTCTGAAACTCCCAGGTACCATCTGACCTCCCAGGTACATCTCTGGCCTCCCAAGTGCTCCATTGACCTCCCTGGTACAAACCTGACACTCCCAGGTACACCTCTGACACTCCCAGGTACACTCTGACACTCTGGGTACACCTTAGACACTCCCAGGTACACCCCAGACACTCCCAGTGCACCCAGACACTCCCAGGTACTTCTCACACTCCAGTGCACCTCCGACCTCCCAGGTACACCTCTGACCTCCCAGGTACACCTCTCACACTCCCAGGTACCTCTGACCTCCCAGGTGCTCCACAGCCTCGCAGTTCACTCTGACATTCCCAGTTACACCTCTGACACTCCCAGTTACACCTGACACTCCTGGTACACCTCTGACCCAGGTGCACCTCTGATCTCCCAGGTTGCCTCTGGCGCTCCCAGGTACACCTTCCAGGCCTCCCAGGGGCAACTCCCATTACTCCCAGGTACAGTTCTTACCTCCCAGTTCCCCGGCACTCCAGTACCTTTTGCACTTCTGGGTACCTCTGACCTCCCAGTCTCCTCGGCATTCCCGTGGTACACCTCTGACACTCCCAGGCAGCCACGTCCAACACTCCCAGATACCTCCCCTGACGCTCCGCACCTCTGACCTCCCAGGTGCTCCACTGGCACTCCTGGTGCACCCCTGACTCCCAGTGCCTCCGGCCTCCCAGGTACCTTCTCCACACCTCCCAGGTGCACCTCCCAGCCTCTGGTGCTCCTCTGTCCTCCTGGTACGTCTAACCTCCCAGGTACCTTCTCCTCCCAGGTATACCTCCCCTCCCAGGTGCCTTTGCATGGGTACACCTCTGGCTCCCAAAGTACTCTCTGACATTCCTGGTACCTCTGGCCTCCCATGCGTCCGACCTCCCAGGTACCTCGACACTCCATGTTTCCTCCCAGCCTCTCGTGCTCATGGCACTCCCAGGTACCTCCCAACCTCCCAGGTACCAGAACACTCCCAGGTACACTTCTCCCTCCCAAGTACCTCGGCCTCCTAGGTGCTCCTCTGTCACTCCCATGATACATCTGCTTACTCCCAGGTACCTTCTCACCTCCAGGTGTCTCCGACACTCCCAGGTGCCTCTGTCCTTAGGTGCCTCTGACCTCCCAGGTACAACTCTGACCTCCCAGGTACACCTCTGACCTCTGCAGTACTCCTTGGCATTCCTGGTACCTCCCAGCCTCCCATGTTACCTCCTGCTCCCAGATACACCTCCCAGGCTGCTCCATGGTGCCCACCTCTGCACTCCCAGGTACTCCTGGCTCCTGGCCCCAGGCACTCCCAGGTACCTCCGGCCTCCCAGGCACCTCCCAGCCTCCAGGTTCCCCTCAGCACTCCCTGGTACACCCCAGCCTCCCAGGTACCTTCAGACACTCCCAAGGTTCACCTCTGGCCTCCAGGTACCTTCTCCTCCCAGGTACATCTCCCCCTGACCTCCGGCATCTCTGTGCTCAGGTACACCTCCCAGCCTCCCAGGTGCACTTCTCTCCAGGTGCACTTCTTACCTCAGGTACACCTCCCCAACCTCCAGGTACCTTCTCACTCCCTGGTACTCTGGCCTCCCCAGGTACGTCAACACTCCCTTGACCTCCCAGGTACATCTCTCTTCTCCCAGGTACACTGGCCTCCCAGGTGCCTCGGCTCCCAGTACACCTCCCGTGCTCCCAGGTGCACCTCCCATCCTCCCAGGTACCTCGGCCTCCTGGGCCTCCTCTGTCCTCCTGATACCTCTAACCTCCCAGTGCACCGGTGACCTCCCAGAATTACCGCCGCAGTGCCAGTTACACCTAGGCACTGCCAGGTGCATCGAACACTGCAGGTGCACCTCAGACACTCCAGGTCACCTCAGACTCTCCAAGGTGCCTGGCCTCAAGTGCACCTCTGACACTCCAGGCCACCTCTGGCCTCCCAGGTACCTCAGACACTCCCAGGTGCCTCAGACACTCCCAAGCACCTCTGACCTCCCAGTTTCCTCCGGCCTCCAGATTACCTCCGACCTCCCAGGTGCACTTCTTACCTTCCCTTGCCTCAGACCTCCCAGGTACCTCTGGCCTCCAGGTGCACCTCAGACTCCCAGGTGCACCTCTGTGCTCCAGGTACACTTCTGACCTCCCAGGTGCTCCTGGCATTCCTGTTACACCTCTGACACTCCAGGTGCAACATCCCAGGTGCACCCGAGACACTCGGTGCCTTCACTCCGCCTCGGCCTCTAGGTACTCTCTGTTGCTCCTGATACGTCCTGCTGCTCCAGGTACACCGCTTTGTTGCTCCAGGGTGTGACACTGACGCCTTGGGTGCCTGGTCACTGCCAGGAACACCTGGACACTGCCAGGTGCACCTCAGACACACTGGGTGCCTGGTCACTCAGGTGCTGCCTTGGCCTCCCAGTGCACAGCACTCAGGCACCTCGACACTTCAGTGCCTTAGACACTCCCAGGTGCCCCTTGACCTCCCAGGTGCACCTCTAGCACTCCAAGCCACCTCTGACCTCCAGGTGCCTCTGACACCTACTGGTACACCTCTAGACTCGGTACACCATCCCCAACCTCCCAGTACATCTCTGGCCTCCCAAGGCACTCAGTGACACTCCTGGTAGCCTTGCCTCCAGGTGCCTCCGCAGCCTCCCAGGTTTACCCTCCAGGTACCTCTGACCTCCCAGGTACACCTGACCTCCCAGGTACTACTTCTCGACACTCCCATTACCTCTGGCCTCCTAGGTACTCTTCTGCCACTCCCGTACACGTCTGCCTGGGTTCTCCCAACCTCCCAAGTGCAACCCAGCACTGCAGTGCACCTCAGGCTGCCAGGTGCACCGAACTGCCAGTACACCTCAGGTTTTGCCAGGTACACCTCAGTCCTCCCAGGTGCACCTCTGACACTCCCAGGTGCACCTCTGGCTGCTCCCAGGTACCCTCTGGCCACTTCCAGGTACACCTCAGGCACTGCCAGGTACCCTCCAACTTGCTCCCAGGTACACCTCCAGGGCACCCAGTGCCTGGTGCTCCAGGTTTCTGACACTCCCAGTGCCTCAGACACTCCCAGGTACACCTCCCACACTTCCAGGTGCCTCAGGGCACTCCCAGGTGTTCCTCCCAGGTGCCTCCTTTGCTCCCAGGTACCTCCTGACACTCCAGGTGCCTCCGACACTCCCAGGTACACTTTTTACACTCCCAGGTGCATCTCAGACACTCCCAGGTACACCTCTGTTTGGCTGGTGCCTCTGGTACACACCTACAGCACTCTCAGTACATCTGACCTCCCAGGTACTCCATTGACACTCCCTGGTACAACCCCTGGCACTCCCAGGTACATCTGACACTCCCAGGTACACCTCTGACACTCTCAGGTACACCTCGAGACACTCCCAGGTAGCCTCAGACACTCCCAGGTGCACCTCAGACACTCCCAGGTGCACTTCTGCACTCGCGGTGGCTCCGACACTCCCAGTGCTTCTCTCACACACTCCAGGTGCACCTCTGACACTCCCAGGTACACCTCTGACCTCCCAGGTACCTCTGACACTCCCAGGTGCCTCACACTCCCAGGTACACCTCCGACACTCAGGTATTCCTCTGACATTCCACAATTTTACTCTGACACTCCCAGTGCACACTATAACATGACAGTACACCTCTGACACTTCCCAGGTGCCTGAACACTCCCAGGCCTGTTCTCACACTCCCATGTACACGTCCACACTCCCAGGTCACATCTGACACTCCAAGGTACACCTCTGGCCTGCCAGGTACTCCTCTGTCACTCTGAGTACACCTCCTAACAGGTACACTCTCACCGACACTCCCAGGTACCTTGAGACTGCCAGGTGCTCCTGACACTCCAGGTTCACCTCTGACATTCCAGGTACCTGGCACACTCCCAGGTACACCACTGACTTGCTCACCAGGTACTCTGACTTGCTCCCAGGTACACCTCTGACACTCAGGTACACCTCAGACATTCCCAGGTACCTTCATTCACTCCCAGGTTCAGCTCCATGCTCCCAGGTGCCTCTGACACTCCCAGGTACCGCCTCTGACACTCCTTGAGATCACCTCTGAGACTCCCAGGTACACTTCTGACACTCCTGGTACATCTCGACACTCCAGGTACACCTCCGATTTCCCAGATGCACCTCTTACACTCCAGGTGCACCTCTGACACTCAGGTGCACCTCTGACCTCCCAGGTGCCTCTGATCTCCAGGTACACCTCTGACACTCCCAGGTACATCTCTGGCCTCCCAGGCACTCCTGATACTCCCTGGTACACCTGACCTCCCAGGTGCACCTCCAGGCTACCAGGTACACCTCTGACACTCCAGGTACACCTCTGACATTCCTGGTGCCTTTGACACTCCCAGGTACCTCCAGCACTCCCAAAGCCTCTGACACTCCCAGGTACATCTCTGACACTCCCAGGTACCTCTGACACTCCCAGGTACACCTCCGACACTCCAGGTACCTCCGACACTCCCAGGTACCTCTGCTTGCTCCAGGTACACCTCTGACCTCCCAGGTACTCTCTGTCCTCCCTAGCCACCTCCCCAGCACTCCCATTTTGCCACTGCCTCCAGGTACACCACTGACACTGCCAGGTCACCTCCAGACACTGCCAGGTACACCTCAGACACTGCCATGCCTCCCAGACACTCCAGGTGCACCTTCAGACACTCCAAGGTGCACCTCTGTCCTCCCAAGTGCACCTCTGTCCTCCAACCACACCTCTGACCTCCCAGGGCACCTCAGACACTCCCAGGTGCACTGGCTCCCAGGTACACTCTGCCTCCCAGGTACCCTCCGGCACTCCCAGGTACACCTCCGGCTTACTCCCAGGTACCTTCTTACCTCCCAGGTACCCTCCGACTTCTCAGGTACACCTCTGACACTCCCAAATCTGCCTCAGCATTCCAGAGTACCACCTCCGGCTACTCCAGGTACTCCCATTGACACTCCCTGGTACAACCCTGACACTCCAGGTACCTCCTCTGCCTCCAGGCTCTCCACTGACACTCCTGGTACACCCAACACTCCCAGGTACACTTCTTACACTCCCAGTTCTCTGACACTCATGGTTCACTTCTCACACTCCAGGTCTCTGGCCTCCCAGGTACATCTCTGATCCCAGGTACACCTCTGACACTCACAGGTACACTTCTCCTGCTCCCAGGTACACTCTTACACTCCCTGGTGCCTCTGACCTCCCAGGTACACTTCTCCTCCCTGGTACCTGACACTCCCAGGTGCACGTCCATGCTCTGAGATACACCTCTGACACCTCCCAGGTACATCTCTGATACCAGGCCACCTCTGGCACCTCACCTCTGACACTCCCAGGTACCTCCCGATACTCCCAGGCACACCTCTGGCTTCCCGGGTACCTCTGACAGCTCTAGGTACTCTCTGTCACTCCTGATACACCTCTAACACTCCCAGGTGCACCGCTTGACCCTCCCAGGTACACCCCCAGCACTGCCAGGTACACCTCAGGCACTGCCAGGTACACCTCAGACACTGCCAGGTACACCTCAGACACTCCCAGGTACAGCTTCGACACTCCAAGGTGCCTCTGTCCTCCCAAGTGCACCTGACACTCCCAGGTACACGTCCAACACTCACACATACACCTCTGACACTCCCAGGTACACCTCCCGTCTCTCCCAGGTACACCTCTGCTCCCAGGTCCCAGTGACCTCAGCACCGTGATGGTGCCGGGAACCTTCAGACACTGCCAGGTACACCTCAGACACTGCCAGGTACACCTCAACACTCCCAGGTACACCTCAGACACTCAGGGTGCACCTCAGACACTGCCAGGTACACCTCAAACATTCCCAGGTACACCTCCGGCCTCCCAGGTACACCTTCGACACTCCCAGGTACAGTTCTTACACTCCCAGGTACACCTCCGAACACTGCCAGGTACCTCAGACACTCCCAGGTACACCTCAGACACTCCCAGGTACACCTCCGGCACTCCCAGGTACACCTCTGCTCCCAGGTACACCTCTGACAATCCCAGGTACACCTCTGACCTCCCAGGTACACCTTTGACACTCCCAGGTACTCCACTGACATTCCCTGTTACACCCCTGACCTCCCAGGTACACCTCTGCACTCCCAGGTACACCCGAGACACTCCCAGGTACACTTCTCACACTCTCAGGTATACCTCCGACACTCCCAGGTACACCTCTGACTCTCCCAGGTACACCTCTGACACTCAAGTACAACTCTGACACTCCAGGTACACCTCTGGCCACTCCCAAGTACTCCTCTGACATTCCTGGTACACCTCTGAGCTCTCCCATGTGCACGTCCGACCTCCCAGATACACCTCTGACACTCCAGGTACCTCTGACACTCCCAGGTACTCCTCTGTCACTCTGATACGTCTGCTCTCCCAGGTACAGCCCGGCACTCCCAGGTAAACCGCTGACTGCCAGGTACACCTCAGACACTGCCAGGTACACCTCAGACACTGCCAGGTACACCTCAGACACCCAGGTACACCACAGTCACTCCAAGGTGCACCTTTGACACTCCCAAGTGCACCTCTGAAACTCCCAGGCACCTTCTGACACTTCAGGGTACACCTCAGACACTCCCAGTACACCGCTGACACTCCCAGGTACACCTCTAACACCAGGTACACCCCTGACACTCCCAGGTACACCTCCGACACACCAGGGACACCTCCATGCTCCCAGGTACGCTTTTACACTCCCAGGTGCATCTCAGAGACACTCCCAGGTACACCTCTGACACTAACAGGCCTCTGACACTCCCAGGTACACCTCTGCACTCCCAGGTACATCTCTGACACTCCCAGGTACTCCTTGACACTCCTGGTACAACCCTGACACCTCCCAGGTACACCTCTGACACTCCCAGGTACACCTCTGACACTCTGAGGTACACCTCAGACACTCCCAGGTACACCCCAGACACTCCCAGGTACACCCCAGACACTCCCAGGTACACTTCTCACACTCGCAAGTACACCTCCGACTTCTCCCAGGTGCACTTCTCCACACTCCCAGGTACACCTCCGACCTCCCAGGTACCTCTAACACTCCCAGTGCCTCTGACACTCCCAGGTACACCTCTGCACTCCCAGGTACTGACACTCCCAGGTATTCCACTGACATTACCTGGTACACCTCTGTTACTCCAGGTACACCGCTCAGCACTGCATGTGCACCTCCGACACTCCCAGGTACACCTGCGACACTCCCAGGTGCAGTTCTCCACCTCCCAGGTACACCTCCGACACTCCCAGGTACATCTCCTGGCCATCCCAGGTACACCTCTGACACTGCCAGGTACACCTCTGACACTCTCAGATACACCTCCGATATTCCCAGGTACACCTCCGTCTCCCAGGTACACCTTTGAGACTCCCAGGTACTCACTGGCTCCTGGTTCACCTCTGACATTCAAGTTACACCTCTGACCTCCAGTTACCCTGACACTCCTGGTACACCTCTGACACTCCCAGGTACACCTCTGATACTCCAGGTTCTCTGACACTCCCAGGTACACTTCCAGTCCTCCCCGGGAACAACTCCCGATACTCCCAGGTACCTCTGACACTCCCAGGTACGCCTCTGACACTCTTTGTTTCCTCTGAGACTCCCAGGTACACCTCTGACACGCCCTGGTACATCTCCGATATTCCCAGGTACACCTCCGATATTCCAGGTACACCTCTGACACTCCCAGGGTACACCTCTGATACTCCGGTACACCTCTGACCTCCCAGGTACCTCCGTGCTCCCAGATACACCCTGACTCTGGGTACACCTCCGACACTCCCAGGTACACCTCTGGCACTCCCAGGTTCTCCTGACATTCCCTGGTACACCTCTGACACTCCCGTGTCTCTGACTTCTCCCAGGTACACCTCTGACCTCCCAGGTACCTCACCTTGCTCCCAGGTACACCTCCGACACTCCCAGGTACCTCTGACACTCCAGGTACACCTCTGACACTCCTAGGTACTCCTCCGTCCTCCTGATACACCTCTACCTCCCAGGTGCCCCTTGACCCTCCCAGGTACACCTTGACACTGCCAGGTACACCTCAGACACTGCCAGGTACACCTCAGACACTGCCAGGTACACCTCAGACACTCCCAGGTACACCTTCGACACTCCAGGTGCACCTCTGTCACTCAAGTGCACCTCTGACACCCAGCCACACCTCTGACCTCCCAGGTGCACCTCAGACACTCCCAGGTACACCGCTGAAACTCCCAGGTACACCTCTGACACTCCCAGGTACACCTCCGACACTCCCAGGTACACCTCCGACACTCCCAGGTACCTTCTTACCTCCCAGGTACCTCCGACACTCCCAGGTACCTCTGACACTCCCAAGTGCCTCTGACATTCCCAGGTACACCTCAGACACTCCCAGGTACACCTCCGGCCTCCCAGGTACAGTTCTTACACTCCCAGGTACTCTGACACTCCCAGGTACACTTTTGCCTTCCGGTACACCTCCAGACACTCCCAGGTACACCTCTGGCCTCCCAGGTACACCTCCCAACACTCCCAGGTACCTCTGACACTCCCAGGTACATCTCTGGCCTCCCAGGTCCTCCACTGACGCACTCCTGGTACACCTGACACTCCAGGTATACCTCTGACCTCCCAGGTACCCAGACACTCCCAGGTACACTTCTCACACTCCCAGGTACACCTCTGACACTCCCAGGTACCTCTGATACTCCCATTACACCTCTGGCCTCCCAGGTACACCTCCGATGCTCCCAGATACCTTCAGTGCTCCCAGGTACCCCTCCTGACACTCCCAGGTACTCCACTGACACTCCTGGTACACCCCAACCTCCCAGCTTCACCTCCGACACTACCAGGTACACCTCTGACACTCCCAGGTTCACCTCTGACAGCTCTCAGGTACCTCAACACTCCAGGTACACCTCCGACACTCCCAGGTACAGTTCTTGCTCCAGTACACCTACGACACTCCCAGGTGCTTTTGCACTCCCAGGTACACCTCTGACCACTCCCAGGTACACCTCTGACCTCCCAGGTACACCTCCCAACACTCCCAGGTACTCCACTGACACTCCTGGTACACCTCTGAGCACTCCAGGTACTCCCACCAGCCCTCCCTGGTACACCCCTGACCTCCCAGGTACCTCTGGGTACACCACCTGACCTCCAGGTTCTCCTGACATTCCTGGTACACCTCCGAGCCTCCCAGGTACATCTCTGACCTCCCAGGTACACCTCTGGCCTCCCAGGTACACCTCTGACCTCCCAGGTACACCTCCGATACTCCCAGGTACCTCTGACACTCCGGTCCACCTCTGACACTCTAGGTACTCTCTCTGTCACTCCTGATACACCTCTAACACTCCCAGGTGCACCATGACCTCCCAGGTACACCATGACATTGCCAGGTACACCTCAGACACTGCCAGGTACACCTCAGACACTGCCAGGTACACCTCAGACACTCCCAGGTACACCTTCGGCACTCCAGGTGCACCTCTGTCACTCCCAAGTGCACCTCTGACCTCCCAGCCACACCTCTGGCCTCCCAGGTACACCTCGAACCTCCCAGGTACACCTCTGAAACTCCCAGGTACACCTCTGACACTCCAGGTACACCTCCGACACTCCCAGGTACACCTCCGACACTCTACCTTCTCCCAGGTACACCTCCAGACCTCCCAGGTACACCTCTGACACTCCCAAGGTACACCTCTGACATTCCCAGGTACCCTCCGACACTCCCAGGTACTCCATTGACCTCCCTGGTACAACCCTGACCTCCCAGGTACACCTCCTTGACACTCCCAGGCTCTCCACTGACCTCCCTGGTACACCCCTGACCTCCCAGGTGCACTTCTTACCTCCCAGGTACACCTCTGACACTCCAGGTACACTTTTCACACTGAGTACATCTCTGACACTCCCAGGTACATCTCTGATACCCCAGGTACACCTCTGACACTCCCAGGTACACTTCTCCTCCCAGGTACCTTCTTACACTCCTGGTGCACCTCTGACACTCCCAGGTACACTTCTCACACTCCCTAGTACACCTCTGACACTCCCAGGTACACGTCCCTTGCTCCTGAATACACCTCTGGCTTCTCCCAGGTACATCTCTGATACTCCCAGGTACCTCTGACACTCCCAGGTACACCTGACACTCCCAGGTACACCTCCTGACACTCCCAGGTACACCTCCGTCTCCCAGGTACACCTCTGACCTCCCAGGTACACCTCTGACCTCCCAGGTACTCCTCTGTCACTCCTGATACACCTCTGACACTCCCAGGTGCACCTGACCCTCCAGGTACACCACTGACACTGCGGTACACCTCAGACACTGCCAGGTGCACCTCAGACACTGCCAGGTACACCTCAGACACTCCCAGGTACACCTTCGACACTCAAGGTACCTTCGACACTCCCAGGTGCACTCTGACACTCCCAGGTACACGTCCAACACTCCCAGATACACCTCTGACTCCCAGTGCCTCCGATACTCCCAGGTACACCTCTGACCTCCCAGGTGCACCAGTGACACTCCCAGCTTACCGCTGACAGTGCCAGGTACACCTCGGACACTGCCAGGTACACCTCCAGACACTGCCAGGTACCTCAGACACTCCCAGGTACACCTCAGACACTCCAAGGTGCACCTCTGACACTCCCAAGTGCACCTCTGACACTCCCAGGCACCTCAGACACCTGGGTACACCTCAGACACTCCAGGTACACCTCATACCTCCCAGGTACACCTCCAAACCTCCCAGGTACACCTCTGACACTCCCAGGTACACCTCCAGACAATCCCAGGTACACCTCTGACACTCCCAGGTACCTTTGACCTCCCAGGTACTCCACTGACTGCATTCCTGTTTACACCCTGACACTCCCAGGTACACCTCTGACCTCCCAGGTACACCGAGACACTCCCAGGTACACTTCTCCACCTCCCAGGTATGCCTCCGACACTCCCAGGTGCACCTCTGACACTCCCAGGTACACCTCTGACACTCCAGGCACCTCTGACACTCCCAAGTACTCCTCTGACATTCCCTGGTACACCTCTGACACTCCCATGTACGTCCGACTACTCCCAGATACACCTCTGACAATCAAGGTACACCTCTGACACTCCCAGGTGCTCCTCTGTCACTCCTGATACGTCTCTTACTCCCAGTACACCGCCTTCACCTCCCAGGTAAACCGCTTGACACTGCGGTACACCTCAGACACTGCCAGGTACACCTCACACACACCCAGGTACACCACAGTCACTCCAAGGTGCTTTGACACTCCCAAGTGCCTCTGACACTCCCAGGCACACCTCTGACACTTCCAGGACACCTCAGACACTCCCAGGTACACCCTTCAGCTCCCAGGTGCACCTCCTAACCTCCCAGGTACACCTCTGACCCTCCCAGGTACACCTCCGACACACCCAGGTACCTCCGACCTCCCAGGTGCCACTTTGCACTCCGGTGAATCTCAGGCTCCCAGGTACACCTCTGACACTCAGGTACACCTCCCAACCTCCCAGGTACACCTCTGGACACTCAGGTCATCTCTGGCCTCCCAGGTACTCCCATTGACCTCCTGGTACAACCCCTGACACTCCCAGGTACACTCCTGGCTTTCCCAGGTACACCTCTGACACTCACCAGGTACACCTCAGACACTCCCAGGTACACCCCAGACACTCCCAGGTACACCCAGACACTCCCAGGTACACTTCTCACACTCGCAAGTACTCCTCCGACACTCCCAGGTACACTTCTCCACCTCCAGTGCCTCCGACCTCCCAGGTACACCTCTGACACTCCCAAGTACCTCTCACACTCCCAGGTACACCTCCTGGCCTCCCAGGTACACCTTTGACACTCCCAGGTGTTCACTGACATTACCTGGTACCTCTGTCTACTCCCAGGTACATCTCTGACCTCCAGGTACTCCACTGACACTCCCTGGTACACCCTGACACTCCCAGGTACTCCACCAGCACTCTGGTACACCCTGACCTCCCAGGTACACCTCCGACACTACCAGGTACACCTCCCACCTCCCAGGTTCTCCTGACATTCCCTGGTACCTCTGACACTCCCAGGTACATCTCTGACCTCCCAGGTACACCTCTGACACTCCAGGTACACCTCTGACACTCCCAGGTACACCTCCGATACTCCCAGGTACACCTCTGACACTCCCAGGTACACCTCTGACACTCTAGGTACTCTCTGTCCTCCCTGATACCTCTAACACTCCCAGGTGCACCGCCCAGCCCTCCCAGGTACACGCCCCAACCTGCCAGGTACACCTCAGACACTGCCAGGTACACCTCAGACACTGCCAGGTACACCTCAGACACTCCCAGGTACACCTTCGACACTCCAAGGTGCACCTCTGTCACTCCCAAGTGCACCTCTGACCTCCCAGCCACACCTCTGACACTCCCAGGTACACCTCAGACCTCCCAGGTACACCGCTTTGAAACTCCCAGGTACACCTCTGACCTCCCAGGTACACCTCCGACGCTCCCAGGTACCTCCGACACTCCCAGGTACCTCTTACTCCCAGGTACCTCCGACACTCCCAGTACACCTCTGACACTCCCAGGTACACCTCTGACATTCAGGTACCTCCATGCTCCCAGGTACCTCCGACACTCCCAGGTACACTTCTTACACTCCGGTACACCTCCGACACTCCCAGGTACATTTTGCACTTCAGGTACACCTCCGACTTCTCCCAGGTACCTCTGACACTCCCGGTACACCTCTGATACTCCCAGGTACACCTCTGGCACTCCCAGGTACATCTCTGACCTCCCAGGTACTCCACTGACACTCCCAGGTACACCCTGACCTCCCAGGTATGCCTCTGACTCCCAGGTACACCCCAGACACTCCCAGGTACACTTCTCACCTCCCAGGTACACCTCTGATACTCCCAGGTACACATCTTGACACTCCCGTTTGCTTCGATACTCCCGGTACCTCCCGATACTCCCAGGTACACCTCTGGCCTCCCAGGTTCTCCTCTGACACTCCTTGGTTCACCTCCGAGACTCCCAGGTACACCTCTGACACGCCTGGTACACCTCCGATATTCCCAGGTACACCTCCGATATTCCCAGGTACCTCTGGCTCTCCCAGGTACACCTCTGATGCTCCCAGGTACACCTTTGACACTCCCAGGTACACCTCCGATGCTCCCAGGTACACTTTCGATACTCCCAGGTACACCTCTGACCTCCCAGGTGCTCACTGACACTCCTTGGTACACCCCTGACACTCCCAGGTACCTTCTTACCTCCCAGGTACACCTCTGACACTCCCAGGTACACTTCTCACCTCCCAGGTATACCTCCGACCTCCCAGGTACACCTAACCAATGCGTAACCCCCCCCCCCCCCCCCC
>NW_024727772.1:0-13690 GCF_018991925.1 Homarus americanus | reverse complement strand
AACCCCTTGAGAAGCCTACCTGTATGATGATTGAACCCCTTGAGAAGCTTACCTGTATGATGATTTATCCCCTTGAGAAGCCTGCGTGTATGATGATTTATCCCCCTGAAAAGCTTACCTGTATGACGATTTAACCCCTTGAGAAGCCTACCTGTATGATGATTTAACTCCTTGAGAAGCCTACCTGTATGATAATTTAACTCCTTGAGAAGCTTACCTGTATGATGATCTAACCCCTTGAGAAGCTTTCCTGTATGATGATTTAACCCCTTGAGAATCCTACCTGTATGATGATTTAACCCCTTGAGAAGCTTACCCGTATGATGATTTAACCCCTTGAGAAGCTTACCTGTATGATGATTTAACCCCTTGAGAAGCCTACCTGTATGATGATTTAACCCCTTGAGAACCCTACCTGTATGATGATTTATCCCCTTGAGAAACCTACCTGTATGATGATTGAACCCCTTGAGAAGCTTACCTGTATGATGATTTAACCCCTTGAGAAGCCTCCCTGTATGATGATTTAACCTTTTGAGAAGCCTACGTGTATGATGATTTAAGCCCCTGAAAAGCTTACCTGCATGATGATTTAACCCCTTGAGAAGTCTACCTGTATGATGATTTAACCCCTTGAGAAGCCTACCTGTATGATGATTTAACCCCTTGAGAAGCATACCTGTATGATAATTTAACCCCTTGAGAAACTTACCTGTATGATGATTGAACCCCTTGAGAAGATTACCTGTATGATGATTTAACCCCTTGAGAAGACTACCTGTATGATGATTTAAGCCTTTGAGAAGCCTACGTGTATGATGATTTAAGCCCCTGAAAAGCTTACCTGTATGATGATTTAACCCCTTGAGAAGCTTGCCTGTATGATGATTTAACCCCTTAAGAAGCTTATCTGTATGATGAATTAAGCCCTTGAAAAACCTACTTGGATGATGATTTAACCCTTTGAGAAGCTTTCCTGTATGATGATCTAACCCCTTGAGAATCCTACCTGTATGATGATTTAACCCCTTGAGAAGCCTACCTGTATGATGAATTAAGCCCTTGAAAAACCTACTAGGATGATGATTTAACCCCTTGAGAAGCTTACCTGTATGATGATTTAACCCCTTGAGAAGCTTACCTGTATGATGATTAAAAACCCTCGAGAAGCTTACGTGTATGATGATTTAACCCCTTGAGAAGTTTACCTGTATGATGTTTTAACCCCTTGAGACGCCTACCTTTATGATGATTTAACCCCTTGAGAAGCTTACCTGTATGATGATTTAACCCCTTGAGAAGCCTACCTGTATGATTATTTAACCCCTTGAGAACCCTACCTGTATGATGATTTAACCCCTTGAGAAACCTACCTGTATGATGATTGAACCCCTTGAGAAGATTACCTGTATGATGATTTAACCCTTGAGAAGCTTCTACTCAGTATGATAATTTAACCTTTTGAGAAGCCTACGTGTATGATGATTTTAGCCCCTGAAAAGCTTACCTGCATGATGATTTAACCCCTTGAGAAGTCTACCTGTATGATAATTTAACCCCTTGAGAAGCTTACCTGCATCATGATTTAACCCCTTGAGAAACTTACCTGTATGATGACTTAACCCCTTGAGAAGCTTAACTGTATGATGATTTAACCCCTTGAGAAACTTACCTGTATGATGATTTAACCCCTTGAGAAGCTTAACTGTATGATGATTTAACCCCTTGAGAAGCCTACCTGTATGATGATTTAACCCCTTGAGAAGCTTACCTGTATGATGATTTAACGCCTTGAGAAGCTTGCCTGCATGATGAATTAACCCCTTGAGAACCCTACCTGTATGATGATTTAAACCCTTGAGAAGCTTACCTGTATGATGATTTAACCCCTTGAGAAGCCAACCTGTATGATCATTTAACCCCTTGAGAAGCTTACCTGTATGATCACTTAACCCCTTGAGAAGCCTACCTGGATGATGATTTAACCCCTTGAGAAGCTTACCTGCATGATGATTTAACCCCTTGAGACGCCTACCTGTATGATGATTTAACCTCTTGAGAAGCTTACCTGTATGATGATTTAACCCCTTGAGAAGCCTACCTGTATGATGATTTTAACCCTGAGAAGCTTACCTGCATCATGATTTAACCCCTTGAGAAGCTTTCATCGTCTGATAATTTAACCCCCTTGAGAAGCCTACCTGTATGATGCTTATCAACCCTGAGAAGCCTATGTATGATGATTTAACCCCTTCAAAAGCCTACCTGTATGATGATTTAACCCCTTAAGAAGCTTACCCTGTATGATGATTTAACCCCATGAGAAGCCTTACCTGTATGATGATTTTACCCTTGAGAAGCTTCCACCACTGTATGATGGATTGAACCCTGGGTAGCCTGCCTGTATGATGATTTTAAACCCTTGAGAAGCCTACCTGTATGATGATTGGAACCCCTGAGGAAGCTTACCTGTATGATGATTTAACCCCTTGAGAAGCCTACGTGTATGATGATTTAACCCCTGAAAAGCTTACCTGTATGACGATTTAACCCCTTGAGAAGCCTACCTGTATGATGATTTAACCCCTTGAGAAGCCTACCTGTATGATAATTTAACTCCTTGAGAAGCTTACCTGTATGATGATCTAACCCCTTGAGAAGCTTTCCTGTATGATGATTTAACCCCATGAGAATCGTACCTGTATGATGATTTAACCCCTTGAGAAGCTTACCCGTATGATGATTTAACCCCTTGAGAAGCTTACCTGTATGATGATTTAACCCCTTGAGAAGCTTACCTGTATGATGATTTAACCCCTTGAGAAGCTTACCTGTATCATGATTTAACGCTTTGAGAAGCTTACCTGTATGATGATTTAACCCCTTGAGAAGCTTACCTCTATGATGACTTAGCCCCTTGAGAAGCTTACCTGAATGATGATTTAACTCTTGAGAAGCCTACCTGGTATGATGATTTAACCCTTGGAGAAGCCTACCTGTATGATGATTTAACTCCTTGAGAAGCTTACCTGTATGATGATTTAACCCCTTGAGAAGCCTACCTGTATGATGATTTAGCCCCTTGAGAAGCCTACGTGTATGATGATTTAACCCCCTGAAAAGCTTACCTGTATGATGATTTAAACCCTTGAGAAGCTTACCTGTATGATGATTTAACCCCTTGAGAAGCCTACCTGTATGATGATTTAACCCCTTGAGAAGCCTACCTGTATGATGATTTAACCCCTTGAGAAGCCTCCGTGTATAATGATTTAACACCCTGAAAAGCTTACCTGTATGATGATTTAACCCCTTGAGAAGCCTACCTGCATGATGATTTAACCCCTTGAGAAGCTTACATGTATGATGATTTAACCCCTTGAGAAGCCTACCTGTATGATGATTTAACCCCATGAGAAGCTTACCTGTATGATGATTTAACCCCTTGAGAAGCCTACCTGTATGATAATTTAACCCCTTGAGAAGTCTACCTGTATGATGATTTAAGCCCTTGAGAAGCTTAACTGTATGATGATTTAACCCCTTGAGAAGCCTACCTGTATGATGATTTAACCCCATGAGAAGCTTACCTGTATGATGATTTAACCCCTTGAGAAGCCTACCTGTATGATAATTTAACCCCTTGAGAAGTCTACCTGTATGATGATTTAAGCCCTTGAGAAGCTTAACTGTATGATGATTTAACCCCTTGAAAAGCCTACCTGTATGATGATTTAACCCCTTAAGAAGCTTATCTTTATGATGAATTAAGCCCTTGAAAAACCTACTTGGATGATGATTTAACCCCTTGAGAAGCTTACCTGTATGATGATCTAACCCCTTGAGAATCCTACCTGTATGATGATTTAACGCCCTGAGAAGCGTATCTGTATGATGAATTAAGCCCTTGAAAAACCTACTTGGATGATGATTTAACCCCTTGAGAAGCTTACCTGTATGATGATTTAACCCCATGAGAAGCCTACCTGTATGATGATTTAACCCCTTGAGAAGCTTACCTGTATGATGATTTAAAACCCTTGAGAAGCTTACGTGTATGATGATTTAACGCCTTGAGAAGTTTACCTGTATGATGATTTAACCCCTTGAGACGCCTACCTTTATGATGATTTAACCCCTTGAGAAGCTTACCTGTATGATGATTTAACCCCTTGAGAAGCCTGCCTGTATGATGATTTAACCCCTTGAGAACCCTACCTGTATGATGATTTAACCCCTTGAGAAACCTACCTGTATGATGATTGAACCCCTTAAGAAGATTACCTGTCTGATGGTTAACTTGTAAAAGCTTACCTGTATGATGATTTAACCCCTTGAGAAGCTTACCTGTATGATGATTTAACCCCTTGAGAAGCATACTTGTATGATGATTTAACCCCTTGAGAAGCTTACCTATATGATGATTTAACCCCTTGAGAAGCTTACCTGTATGATGATTTAACCCGTTGAGAAGCTTACCTGTATGATGATTTAACCCCTTGAGAAGCATACCTGTATGATGATTTAACCCCTTGAGAAGCTTACCTGTATGATGATTTAACCCCTTGAGAAGCTTACGTGTATGATGATTTAACCCCTTGAGAAGCTTACCTGTATGGTGATTTAACCCCTTGAGAAGCTTACCTGTATGATGATTTATCCCCTTGAGAATCTTACCTGTATGATGATTTAACCCCTTGAGAAGCCTACCTGTATGATGATTTAACCCCTTGAGAAGCTTACCTGTACGATGATTTAACTTTGCCAAGCTTACATATGATGGTTAACCCCTTGAGAAGCATACCTGTATGATGATTTAACCCCTTGAGAAGCTTACCTGTATGATGATTTAACCCCTTGAGAAGCTTACCTGTATGATGATTTAACCCCTTGAGAAGCATACCTGTATGATGATTTAACCCCTTGAGAAGCTTACCTGTATGATGATTTAACCCCTTGAGAAGCTAACGTGTATGATGATTTAACCCCTTGAGAAGCCTACCTGTATGATGATTTAACCCCTTGAGAAGCTTACCTGTACGATGATTTAACCCCTTGAGAAGCCTACCTGTATGATGATTTAACCCCTTGAGAAGCTTACCTGTATCATGATTTAACCCCTTGAGATTCTTACCTGTATGATGATTTATCCCCTTGAGAAGCTTACATGTATGATGATCTAACCCCTTGAGAAGTTTACCTGTATGATGATTTAACCCCTTGAGAAGTCTACCTGTATGATGATTTAACCCCTTGAGAAGCTTACCTGTGTGATGATTTAACCCCATGAGAAGCTTACCTGTATGATGATTTAAAACCTTGAGAAGCCTACCTGTATGATGATTTAATCCCTTGGGAAGCCTACCTGTATGATGATTTAACCCCTTGACAAGTTTACCTGTATGATGATTTAACCCCATGAGAAGCCTACCTGTATGATGATTTAACCCCTTGAGAAGCTTACCTGTATGATGATTTAAACCCTTGAGAAGCTTACGTGTCTGATGATTTAACCCCTTGAGAAGCTTACCTGTATGATTATTTAACCCCTTGAGAAGCTTACCTGTATGATGATTTATCGCCTTGAGAAGCTTACCTGTATGATGATTTAACCCCTTGAGAAGCTTATCTGCATGATGATTTAACCCTTTGAGAAGCTTACCTTCTATGATGATTTAACCACTTGAGAAGCCTAACTGTATGATGATTTAACCCCTTGAGAAGCTTACCTGTATGATGATTTAACCCCTTGTGAAGCTTACCTGTATGATTATTTAACCCCTTGAGAAGCTTACCTGTATGATGATTTAACCCCTTGAGAAGCCTACCTGTATGATGATTTAACCCCTTGAGAAGCCTACCTGTATGATGATTTAACCCCTTGAGAAGCCTACCTGTTTGATGATTTAACCCCTTGAGACGTTTACCTGTATGATG
Source organism: Homarus americanus (assembly GCF_018991925.1). Taxonomy (NCBI): domain Eukaryota; kingdom Metazoa; phylum Arthropoda; class Malacostraca; order Decapoda; family Nephropidae; genus Homarus; species Homarus americanus. The sequence continues at coordinate 7,753 of NW_024727772.1, read as the reverse complement.
ATTTAACCCCTGGAGAAGCCTACCTGTATGATGATTTAACCCCTTGAGAAGCCTACGTGTATGATGATCTAACCCCCTGAGAAGCTTACCTGTATGATGATTTAACCCCTTGATAAGCCTACCTGTATGATGATTTAACCCCTTGAGAAGCCTACCTGTATGATGATTTAACCCCTTGAGAAGCCTACCTGCATGATGATTTAACCCCTTGAGAAGCCTACCTGCATGATGATTTAACCCCTTGAGAAGCTTACATGTATTATAATTTTTCCCCTTGAGAAGCCTAACTGTATGATGATTTAAGCCCTTGAGAAGCCTACCTGCATGATGATTTAACCCCTTGAGAAGCCTACGTGTATGATGATTTAACCCGCTGAAAAGCTTACTTGTATGATGATTTAACACCTTGAGAAGCCTACCTGTATGATGATTTAACCCCTTGAGAAACCTACCTGTATGATGATTTAACCCCTTGAGAAGCTTACCTGTATGATGATTTAACCCCTTGGGAAGCCTGCATGTATGATGATTTAACCCTTTGAGAAGCCTACTTGTATAATGATTTAACCCCTTGAGAAGCTTACCTGGATGATGATTTAACCCATTGAGAAGCCTACCTGTATGATCATTTAACCCCTTCAGAAGCCTACCTGTATGATGATTTAACCCCTTGAGAAGCCTACCTGGATGATGATTTATCCCCTTGAGAAGCCTACGTGTATGATGATTTAACCCCCTGAAAAGCTTACCTGTATGATCATTTAACCCCTTGAGAAGCTTACCTGCATGATGATTTAACGCCTTGAGAAGCTTGCCTGCATGATGAATTAATCCCTTGAGAACCCTACCTGTATGATGATTTAACCCCTTGAGAAGCTTACCTGCATGATGATTTAACCCCTTGAGAAGCCAACCTGTATGATCATTTAACCCCTTGAGAAGCTTACCTGTATGATGAGATTAACCCTTGAGAAGTTTGCACGTATGATGATTTAACCCCTTGAGAAGCTTACCTGTAAGGATCATTTAACCCTTGAGGAAGCTTACCTGTATGATGATCTAACCCCTTGAGAAGCTTACCTGTATGATGACTTAAAACCTTGGGAATCCTACCTGTATGATGATTTAACCCCTGGAGAAGCTTACCTGCATGATGATTTAACCCCTTGAGAAGCTTACCTGTATGATGACTTAAAACCTTGGGAATCCTACCTGTATGATGATTTAACCCCTGGAGAAGCTTACCTGTATGATGATTTAACCCCTTGAGAAGCTTACCTGTATGATGATTTAACCCCTTGAGATGCTTACCTGTAGGATGATTTATCCCCTTGAGAAGTTTACCTGTATGATGATTTAACCCCTTGTGAAGCCTACCTGTATGATGATTTAACCCCTTGAGAAGCTTACCTGTATGATGATTTAAGCCCTTGAGAAGCCTACCTGTATGATGATTTAACCCCTTGAGAAGCTTACCTGTATGATGATTTAACCCCTTGAGAAGCTTACCTGTATGATGAATTAACCCCTTGAGAAGCTTGCCTGTATGATGATTTGACCCCTTGAGAATCCTACCTGTGTGATGATTTAACCCCTTAAGAAGCATATCTGTATGATGTTTTAACCCCTTGAGAAGCCTACCTGTATGATGATTTAACCCCTTGAGAAGCTTACCTGTACGACGATTTAACCCCTTGAGAAGCCTACCTGTATGATGAATTAACCCCTTGTGAAGCTTACCTGTATGATGATTTAACCCCTTGAGATGCTTACCTGTATGATGATTTACCCCCTTGAGAAACTTACCTGTATGATGATTTAACCCCTTGAGAAGTTTACCTGTATGATGATTTAACCCCTTGAGAAGCTTACCTGTATGATGATTTCATCCCTTGAGAAGCTTACGTGTATGATGATTTAACCCCTTGAGAAGCTTACCTGTATGATGATTTAACCCCTTTGAGAAGCTTACCTGTATGATGATTTAACCCCTTGGAGAAGCTTGCCTGTATGATGAATTAACCCCCTTGAGAACCCTACCTGTATGATGATTTAACTCTTGAGTGCTTCTTTACCTGCATGATGATTTAACCCCTTGAGAAGCCAACCTGTATGATCATTTAACCCCTTGAGAAGTTTACCTGTATGATGATTTAACCCTTGAGAAGCCTACCTGGATGATGATTTAACCCCTTGAGAAGTTTCCACATGTATGATGATTTAACCCCCTGAAAAGCTTACCTGTATGACGAGATTTATCCCCCTTGAGAAGATTACCTGATGATGATTTAACCCCTTGAGCCAACCTGTATGATCATTTAACCCTTGAGAAGCTTTACCTGTATGATGATTTAACCCTTGAGAAGCCTACCTGGATGATGATTTCTAACCCTTGAGAAGCCTACCTGTATGATGATTTAACTCCCCTTTGAGTAGCCTACCTGCATGATGATTTAACCCCTTGAGAAGCTTACCTGTATGATGATTTAACCCCTTCAGAAGCCTAACTGTATGATGATTTAACCCCTTGAGAAGCCTACCTGTATGATAATTTTTCCCCTTGAGAAGCCTACCTGTATGATGATTTAAGCCCTTGAGAAGCCTACCTGCATGATGATTTAACCCCTTGAGAAGCCTACGTGCATGATGATTTAACCCCCTAAAAAGCTTACCTGTATGATGATTTAACCCCTTGAGAAGTCTACCTGTATGATGATTTATGCCCTAGAAAGACATACCTGTATGATGATTTAACCCCTTCAAATGCTTACCTGTATGATGATCTAACCCCTTGAGAAGATTACCTGTATGGTGATTTAACCCCTTGAGAAGCCTACCTGTATGATGATTCAACCCCTTGAGAAGCTTACCTGTATGATGATTTAACCCCTTGAGAAGCTTACCTGTATGATGATTTAACCCTCTGAGAAGCCCTACCTGTATGATGATTTAACCCCTTGAGAAGCCTGCTTGTATGATGATTTAACCCCTTGAGAATCCTACCTGTATGATGATTTAACCCCTTGAGAAGCTTACCTGTATGATGATTTAACCCCTTGAGAAGCTTACCTGTATGATGATTTAACCCCTTGAGAAGCCTACCTGTATGATGATTTAACCCCTTGAAAAGCTTACCTGTATGATGATTTAACCCCTTTAGAAGCTTGCCTGTATGATGATTTAACCCCTTGAGAAGCCTACCTGTATGATGATTTAAGCCCTTGAGTAGCCTACCTGCATGATGATTTAACCCCTTGAGAAGCTTACCTGTATGATGATTTAATACCTTGAGAAGCCTACTTGTATGATGATTTAACCCCTTGAGAAGCTTACCTGTATGATGATTTAAGTCCTTGAAAAACCTACCTGCATGATGATTTAACCCCTTCCGAAGCTTACCTGTATGATGATCCAACCCCTTGACAAGCTTACCTGTATGATGATTTAACCCCATGAGAATCCTACCTGTATGATGATTTAACCCCTTGAGAAGCTTACCTGTATGATGATTTATCCCCTTGAGAAGCCTACCTGTATGATGATTTAACACTTGAGAAGCTTACCTGTATGATGATTTAACCCCATGAGAAGCTTACCTGTATGATGATTTAACCCCTTGAGAAGCTTACCTGTATGATGATTTAACCCTTTGAGAAGCTTACCTGTATGATGATTTTACCCCTTGAGAAGCTTACCTGTATGGTGATTTAACCCCTTGAGAAGCCTACCTGTATGATGATTTAAGCCTTTGAGAAACCTACCTGTTTGATGATTTAACCCCTTGAGAAGCTTACCTGTATGATGATCTACCCCTTGAGAAGCTTGCCTGTATGATGATTTAACCCCTTGAGAATCCTACCTGTATGATGATTTAACCCCTTGAGAAGCTTACCTGTATGATGATTTAACCCCTTGAGAAGCTTACCTGTATGATGATTAAATCCCCTTGAGAAGCTTACCTGTATGATGATTTAACCCCTTGAGAAGCCTACCTGTATGATGAATTAAGCGCTTGAGAAGCTTACCTGTACGATGACTTAACCCTTGAGAAGCTTGCCTGTATGATGATTTAACCCCTTGAGAATCCTACCAGTATGATGATTTAACCCCTTGAGAAGCTTATCTGTATGATGATTTAACCCCTTGAGAAGCTTACCTGTACGATGATTTAAACCCTTGAGAAGCTTACGCGTATGATGATTTAACCCCTTGAAGGAAGCTTACCTGTATTATGATTTAACCCGATGAGAAGCTTACCTGTATGATGATTTATCCCCTTGAGAAGCTTACCTGTATGATGATTTAACCCCTTGAGAAGCTTACCTGTATGATGATTTAACCCCTTGAGAAGCTTACCTGTATGATGATTTAAATCCCTTGAGAAGCCTACCTGTATGATGATTTAACTTTTTGAGAAGCTTCCAATACCTGTATGATGATTTAACCCTTGAGAAGCTTTCTAATACCTGTATGATGATTTAACCCTTGAGTGCCTACCTGTATGATGATTTAACCCCTTGAGAAGCTTACCTGTATGATAATTTAACCCGTTGAGAAGCCTACTTGTATGATGATTTAAGCCCCTGAGAAGCCTACCTGCATGATGATTTAAACCCTTGAGAAGCTTACCTGTATGATGATTTAACCCCCTGAGAAGCCTACCTGTATGATGATTTAACCCCTTGAGAAGCTTACCTGTATGATGATTTAAGCCCTTGGAAAACCTACCTTTATGATGATTTAACCCCTTCAGATGCTTACCTGTATGATGATCTAACCCCTTGAGAAGCTTACCTGTATGATGATTTAACCCCTTGAGAATCCTACCTGTATGATGATTTAACCCGTTGAGAAGCTTACCTGTATGATGATTTAACCCATTGAGAAGCCTACCTGTATGATGATTTAACCCATTGAGAAGCTTACCTGCATGATGATTTAACCCCTTGAGAAGCTTACCTGTATGATGATTTAACCCCTTGAGAAGCTTACCTGTATGATGATTTAACCCCTTGAGAAGAATACCTGTATGATGATTTAAGCCCTTGAGAAGCCTACCTGCATCATGATTTAACCCGTTGAGAAGCTTACATGTATAATGATTTAACCGCTTGAGAAGCCTACCAGTATGATGATTTAACTCTTTGAGAAGCTTACCTGTATGATGATTTAAGCCCTTGAGAAGCTTGCCTGTATGATGATTTAACCCCTTGAGAATCCTACCTGTATGATGATTTAACCCCTTGAGAAGCTTAATTGTTTGATGATTTTCCAGAACTCCTTGAAGCCTACTCTGTATGATGCTGATTTAAATCCTATTGAGAAGCCACCGTATGATGATTTGACCCCTTGAGAATCCTACCTGTGTGATGATTTAACCCCTTAAGAAGCATATCTGTATGATGTTTTAACCCCTTGAGAAGCCTACCTGTATGATGATTTAACCCCTTGAGAAGCTTACCTGTATGATGATTTAACCCCTTGAGAAGCCTACCTGTATGATGATTTAACCCCTTGAGAAGCCTTCCTGTATGATGATTTAACCCCTTGAGAAGCTTACCTGTATGATGATTTAACCCTTTGAGAAACCTACCTGTATGATGATCTAAGCCCTTGAGAAACCTACCTGTATGATGATTTAACCCCTTGAGAAGCTTACCTGTATGATGATTTAACCCCTTGAGAAGCTTGCCTGTATGATGATTTAACCCCTTGAGAATTCTACCTGTATGATGATTTAACCCCTTGAGAAGCTTACCTGCATGATGATTTAACCCCTTGAGAAGCATACCTTCTATGATGATTTAACCACTTGAGAAGCCTACCTGTATGATGATTATCCGCTTGAGAAGCTTACCTGTATGATGATTTAACCCTCGAGAAGCCTACCTGTATGATGATTTAAACCCTGAGAAGCCTATGATGTATGATGATTTAACCTCGAGAAGCCTACCTGTATGATGATTTAACCCCTTGAGAAGCTTGCCTGTATGATGATTTAACCCCTTGAGAATCCTTCCAGTATGATGATTTAACCCCTTGAGAAGCTTACCTGTATGATGATTTAACCCCTTGAGAAGCTTACCTGTACGATGATATAAACCCTTGAGAAGCTTACGTGTATGATGATTTAACCCCTTGAGGGAAGCTTACCTGTATGATGAATTAACCCGATGAGTTGCTTACCTGTATGATGATTTATCCACTAGAGAAGCCTACCTGTATGATGATTTAACCCCTTGAGAAGTTTACCTGTATGATGATTTAACTCCTTGAGAAGCCTACCTGTATGATGATTTAACACCCTTGAGAAGCTTACCTGTATGATGATTTAACCCCATTGAGAAGCTTACCTGTATGATGCTTTAACCCCTTGAGAAGCCTACCTGTATGATGATTTAACCCCTTGAGAAGCTTACCTGTATGATGATTTAACCCCTTGAGAAGCCTACCTGTATGATGATTTAACCCCTTCAGAAGCTTACCTGTATGATGATTTAAACCCTTGAGAAGCTTACGAGTATGATGATTTAACCCCTTGAGAAGCTTACCTGTATGATGATTTATCCTCTTGAGAAGCTTGCCTGTATGATGATTTAACCCCTTGAGAAGCTTACCTGCATGATGAATTAACCCCTTGAGAAGCTTACCTGTATGATTATTTATCCACTTGAGAAGCCTACCTGTATGATGATTTAACCCCTTGAGAAGCTTACCTGTATGATGATTTAACCCCTTGAGAAGCTTACCTGTATGATGATTTAACCCCTTGAGAAACTTACCTGTATGATGCTTTAACCCCTTCAGAAGCCTACCTGTATGATGATTTGACCCCTTCAGAAGCTTACCTGTATGATGATTTAAACCTTTGAGAAGCTTACGTGTATGGTGATTTAACCCCTTGAGAAGCCTACCTGTATGATGATTAAACCCCTTGAGAAGTTTACCTGTATGCTAATTTAACCCCTTGAGAAGCCTACCTGTATGATGATTTAACCCCTTGAGACGCTTACCTGTATGATGATTTAACCCCCTGAGAAGCTTACCTGCATGATGATTTAACCCCTTGAGAAGCCTACCTGTATGATGATTTAACCCCTTGAGTAGCCTACCTGTATGATGATTTAACCCCTTGAGAAGCTTACCTGTATGATGATTTAACCCCTTGAGAAGCTTACCTGTATGATGATTTAACCCCTTGAGAAGCTTACCTGTATGATGATTTAACCCCTTAAGAAGCTTGCCTGTATGATGATTTAACCCCTTGAGAATCCTACCTGTATGATGATTTAACCCCTTAAGAAGCATATCTGTATGATGATTTAACCCCTTGAGAAGCCTACCTGTATGATGATTTAACACCTTGAGAAGCTTACCTGTACGATGATTTAACCCCTTGAGAAGCCTACCTGTATGATGATTTAACCCCTTGAGAAGCTTACCTGTATGATGATTTAACCCCTTGAGATGCTTACCTGTATGATGATTTAACTCCTTGAGAAGTTTACCTGTATTTTTTATTTAACCCCTTGAGAAGCTTACCTGTATGATGATTTAACCCCTGGAGAAGCCTACCTGTATGATGATTTAACCCCTTGAGAAGCCAACCTGTATGATGATTTAACTCCTTGAGAAGTTTACCTGTATGATGATTTAACCCCATGAGAAGCCTACCTGTATGATGATTTAACCCTTGGAGAAGCCTACCTGTATGATTATTTCAACTCTTGAGAAGTCATTACCTGTATGATGA
>NW_024727771.1:0-17764 GCF_018991925.1 Homarus americanus | reverse complement strand
TGATCGGCCCTCACACCCCGGGTCATGGCACTGAAAGGGTGCCCGGCCCACACACTCCGGGTCATAGCACTGAAGGGGTGCCCGGCCCTCATACCCCGGGTCATGTGAAGGGGTGCTCGGCCCTCACACCCCGGTTTGCAGCACTGTAGGGGTGCCCGGCCCTCACACCCCGTTTCATGGCACTAAAAGGGTGCCCGGCCCTCACACCCCGGGTCATGGCACTGAAAGAGGACTGCTCCTCAGCACCCCGGCTCATGGCACTGAAGGGGGGTGCCCGGCCCTCACCCCGGCCAAGGGCACTGAAAGAGTGACCGGCCCTCACACCCCGGTCATGGCACTGAAAGGGTGCCCGGCCCACACACTCCGGGTCATGTCATTGAAGGGGTGCCCGGCCCTCACACCCCGGGTCATGGTGCTGGTTGGGTGCCCGGCCCTCACACCCGGATTCATTTCACTGAAGGGGAGCCTGACCCTCACACCCCGGGTCATGTGAAGGGGTGCTCGGCCCTCACACCCCGGTTTGCAGCACTGTAGGGGTGCCCGGCCCCTTACACCCCGTTTCATGGCACTGAAAGGGTGCCCGGCCCTCACACCCCGGGTCATGGCACTGAAAGAGTGACCGGCCCTCACACCCCGGTCATGGCACTGAAAGGGTGCCCGGCCCACACACTCCGGGTCATGTCATTGAAGGGGTGCCCGGCCCTCACACCCCGGGTCATGGTGCTGGTTGGGTGCCCGGCCCTCACACCCGGATTCATTTCACTGAAGGGGAGCCTGACCCTCACACCCTGTTTCCATGGCACTGAAAGGGTGCCCGCCTCACACTGGGTCATGGCACTGAAGGATTGACCGGCCCTCACACCCCTGGTCATGGCACTGAAAGGGTGCCTGGCCTCACACCCTGGCCATGGTGCTGAGGTGGGGTGCCCGGCCTCTTCACATCCTGCTCTATGGCACTGAAAGGGTGCCCGGACTCAAACCCCGCATTCATGGCATTGAAGGGGTGCCTGGCCTCACACTCTGGGTCATCATGGTGCTGGAGGGGTGCCTGGCTCACATCCTGCTCTCATGGCACTGAAAGGTGCCTGGCCCTCACACCCCTGGGTCATGGCATTGAAGGAGTGACTGGCCTCACACCCCGGTCATGGCACTGAAAGGGTGCCCGGCCCACACACTCCGGGACATGTCATTGAAGGGGTGCCCGGCCCTCACACCCCGGGTCATGGTGCTGGAGGGGTGCCCGGCCTTCACATCCCGTTTCATGGCACTGAAAGGGTGCCCGGACCTCAAACCCCGATTCATGGCATTGAAGGGGTGCCCGGCCCTCACACTCTGGGTCATGGTGCTGGAGGGGTGCCCGGCCCTCACACCCCAGGTCATGTCACTAAAGGGGTGCCTGGCCCTCACACCCCGACATGTCACTGAAGGGGGGCACGGCCCTCACACCCCGGGTCATGGACCTAAAGGGGTGTCCGGCCCTCACACCCCAGGTTATGAGGTTGAAGCGGTTCCTGGCGCTCACACAACGGGTCATGGAGCTGAAGTTGTGCCCGGCCATCACACCCCGATTCATGGCACTCAAACGGTGCCCGGCCCTCACACCCCGGGTCATGGCACTGAAAAGGTGCCCGGCCCTCACACCCCATGTCATGTGAAGGGGTGCCCGGCCCTCACACCCCGGTTCATAGCTCTGTAGGGGTGCCCGGCCCTCACACCCCGGCACATGGCACTGAAGGGGTGCCCGGCCCTGACGCCCCTTGTCATGTCACTGAAGGTGTGCCCGGCCCTCACACCCTTGGTTATAGACCTAAACAGGTGCCCGGCCCTCACACCCCGGGTCATGGCACTGAAAGGGGGCCCGGCCCACACACTAGGGTTCATGTCATTGAATGGGTGCCCGGCCCTCATACCCTGGGTCATGGTGCTGGAGGGGTGCCCGGACCTCACACCACGATTCCTGGCACTGAAATCGAGCCCGGCTCTCACACCCCGGGTCATGAAGCTGAAGGGTTGCCCGGCCCTCACACCCCGGGTCATGGCACTGAAGGAGTGACCGGCCCTCACACCCAGGGTCTTGGCCCTGAAAGGGTGCTCAGCCCACACACTCCAGGTTCATGTCATTGAAGGGGTTCCCGGTCCACACAGCCCGGGTCATGTCACTGAAGGGGTCCCCGGCCCTCACACCCCGGGTCATGGACCTAAATGGGTGCCCGGCCCTCACTACCCGGGTCTTGGGGTTGAAGCGGTTCCCGGTCCTCACACCACGGGTCATGGAGCTGAAAGGGTGCCCGGCCATCACACCCCGGACTCATGGCACTAAAGGGATACCCGGCCCTCACACACCGGGTCATGGCACTTAGCGGTGCCCGGCCGTCACACCCCGGGTCATGGTGCTGGAGGGGTGTCCGGCCCTGACACCCCAGGTCATGACACTGAAGGGGTGCCCGGCCCTTACACCCCGGAGCGTGGTGCTGGATGGGTGCCCGGCCCTCACACCCCGGGCCATGGAGCTGGAGGGGTGCCCGGCACTCACACACCGGGTCATGGAGCTGAAGGAGTGCCCGGCCATCACACCCCGTTTCATGGCACTGAACGGGTGCCCGGCCCTCACACCCTTGGTCATGGCACTGAAAAGGTGCCCGGCCTTCACACCCAGTGTCATGTGAAGGGGTGCCCGGCCCTCACACCCCGGTTCGTAGCTCTGTAGCGTTGCCCGGCAATCACACACCGGGTCATGTCACTAAAGGGGTGCCCAGCTCCTCACACCCCGTTTCATGGCACTAAAGGGGTGCCCGGCCCTCACACCCCGGCTCATGGCACTAAAGGGGTGCCCGGCCCTCACACCCTGCGTCATGGCACTGAAGCGGTGCCCGGCCGTCACACCCCTGGCCATGGCACTGAAGGTGTGCCCGGCTCTCACACACCTGGTTATAGACCTAAACGGGTGGCCGGCCCTCACACCTCGGGTCATGGGGCTGAAGGGGTGCCCAGCCCTCACACCCCGGGTCATGGCACTGAAGGAGTGATCGGCCCTCACACCCCGGTTCATGGCACTGAAAGGGTGTCCGGCCCACACACCCCGGGTCATGTCATTGAAGGGGTACCCGCCCTTCACACCCCGGGTCATGTCACTGAAAGGGTGCCCGGCCGTCACACCCCGGGTCATAGCACTGAAGGGGTGCCCGGCCCTCATACCCCGTGTTATGGTGCTGGAGGGGTGCCCAGCCCTCACACCCCGATTCATGGCACTGAAATCGAGCCCGGCCCTCACACCCCGCGTCATATTGCTGAAGGGGTGCCCGGCGCTCACACCCCGATTCATGGCACTGAAGGGGTGGCCGGCCCTCAAACCCCGGGTCATGGCACTGAAAGGGTGCCCGGCCCTCACACCCCGTGTCATATGGAAGGGTGCCCGGCCCTCACACCCCGTGTCATGTGAAGTGGTGCCCGCCCTCACACCCCGTTTCATTGCACTGCCCGGCCCATGGCACTGATCGGTGCCCGGCCGTCACACCCCTGGCCATGGCACTGAAGGTGTGCCCGGCCCTCACACCCCTGGTCATAGACCTAAACGAGTGCCCGGCCCTCACATCCCGGGTCATGGGGCTGAAGGGGTGCCCGGCCCTCACACCCCGGGTCATGGCACTGAAGGGGTGCCCGGCCCTCACACCCCGGGTCATGGCACTGAAAGGGTGCCCGGCCCACACACCCAGTGTCATGTCATGGAAGTGGTGCCCGGCCCTCACACCCCGGGTCATGTCACTGAAAGGGTGCCCGGCCCTCACTCCCCGGGTGATAGCACTGAAGGAGTGCCCGGCCCTCATACCCCGGGTCATGGTGCTGGAGGGGTGCCCGGCCCTCACACCCCGATTAATGGCACTGAAATCGAGCCCGGCCCTCACACCCAAGGTCATGGCACTGAAAAGGTGCCCGGCCCTCACACCCCGTGTCATGTGAAGGGGTGCCCGGCCCTCACACCCCGGTTCATAGCTCTGTAGGGGTGCCTGGCCCTCACACCCCGTTTCATGGCACTAAAGGGGTGCCCGGCCCTCACACCCCGGCTCATGGCACTAATGGGGTGCCCGGCCCTCACACCCTGCGCCATGGCACTGAAGCGGTGCCCGGCCGTCACACTCCTGGCCATGGCACTGAAGGTGTGCCCGGCCCTCACACAGGTGGTTATAGACCTAAACGGGTGGCCCTGCCCTCACACCTCGGGTCATGGGGCTGAAGGGGTGCCCGGCCCTCACACCCCGGGTCATGGCACCGAAGGAGTGATCGGCCCGCACACCCCGGGTCATGGCACTGAAAGGGTGTCCGGCCCACACACCCCAATTCTTGGCACTGAAATCGAGCCCGGCCCTAACACTCTGGGTCATGGTGCTGAATGGGTGCCCGGCTTTCACACCCCGATTCATGGCACTGAAAGGGTGCCCGGCCCTCATACCCCGGGTCATGGTGCTGGAGGGGTGCCCGGCCGTCACACCCCTGGCTATGGCACTGAAGGTATGCCCGGCCCTCACACCCCTGGTCATAGATCTAAACGAGTGCCCGGCCCTCATATCCCGGGTCATGGGGCTGAAGGGGTGCCCAGCCCTCACACCCCGGGTCATGGCACTGAAGGAGTGACCGGCCCTCACACCCTGGGTCATGTCACTGAAAGGGTGCCCGGCCCTCACACCCTGGATCATATCACTGAAAGGGTGCCCGGCCCTCATACCCCGGGTCATGGTGCTGGAGGGGTGCCCGGCCCTCACACCCCAATTCATGGCACTGAAATCGAGCCCGGCCCTCACACCCCGGGTCGTGGCACTGGAAAGGTGCTCGGCCCTCACACCCCGTGTCATGTGAAGGTGTGCCCGGCCCTCACACAGCTGGTTATAGACCTAAACGGGTGGCCCTGCCCTCACACCTCGGGTCATGGGGCTGAAGGGGTGCCCGGCCCTCACACCCCGGGTCATGGCACCGAAGGAGTGATCGGCCTGCACACCCCGGGTCATGGCACTGAAAGGGTGTCCGGCCCACACACCCAGGGTCATGTCATTGAAGGGGTGCCCGCCCTTCACACCCCGGGTCATAGCACTGAAGGGGTGCCCGGCCCTCACACCCTTCAGCACTGAAATCCCGGCCCTCACACCCCGGGTCATGGTGCTGAAGGGGTGCCCGGCCCTCACATCCCGGTTCGCAGCACTGTAGGGGTGCCCGGCCCTCACACCCCGTTTCATGGCACTGCAGGGGTGCACGGCCCTCACACCCCGGGTCATGGGCCTAAAGGGGTGCGTGGCCTCACACCACGGGTCATGGGGTTGAAGCGGTTCCCGGGCCTCACACCCCGGGTCATGGTGGTGGAGGGGTGCCCGGCCCTCACACCCCGGGTCATGTCACTGAAGGGGTGCCCGGCCCTCACACCCCAGGTCATGTCACTGGAGGGGTGCCCGACCCTCACACCCCGATTCTTGGCACTGAATTCGAGCCCGGCCCTAACACTCTGGGTCATGGTGCTGAAGGGGTGCCCGGCCCTCACACCCCAGGTCATGTCACTGAAGGGGTTCCCGGCCCTCACACCCCGGGTCATGGCACTGAAGGGGTGCCTGTCCCTCACACCCAGGGTCATGGCACTGAAGGAGTGATCGGCCCTCACACCCCGGGTCATGTCATTGAAGGGGTACCCGCCCTTCACACCCCGGGTCATGTCACTGATAGGGTGCCCGGCCGTCACACCCCGGGTCATAGCACTGAAGGGGTGCCCGGCCCTCATACCCCGGGTTATGGTGCTGGAGGGGTGCCCGGCCCTCACACCCGGATTCATTTCACTGAAGGGGAGCCTGACCCTCACACCCCGGGTCATGTGAAGGGGTGCTCGGCCCTCACACCCCGGTTTGCAGCACTGTAGGGGTGCCCGGCCCTCACACCCTGTTTCATGGCACTGAAAGGGTGCCCGGCCCTCACACCACGGGTCATGGCACTGAAAGAGTGACCGGCCCTCACACCCCGGTCATGGCACTGAAAGGGTGCCCGGCCCACACACTCCGGGTCATGTCATTGAAGGGGTGCCCGGCCCTCACACCCCGGGTCATGGTGCTGGAGGGGTGCCCGGCCTTCACATCCCGTTTCATGGCACTGAAAGGGTGCCCGGCCCTCACACCCCGTTTCATGGCACTGAAAGGGTGCCCGGCCCTCACACTCCGGGTCATGGCACTGAAGGAGTGACCGGCCCTCACACCCCGGTCATGGCACTGAAAGGGTGCCCGGCCCACACACTCCGGGTCATGTCATTGAAGGGGTGCCCGGCCCTCACACTCCGGGTCATGATGCTGAAAGGGTGCCCGGCCCTCAAACCCCGATTCATGGCATTGAAGGGGTGCCCGGCCATCACACTCTGGGTCATGGTGCTAGAGGGGTGCCCGGCCCTCACACCCCAGGTCATGTCACTAAAGGGGTGCCTGGCCCTCACACCCCGACATGTCACTGAAGGGGGGCACGGCCCTCACACCCCGGGTCATGGACCTAAAGGGGTGTCCGGCCCTCACACCTCAGGTTATGAGGTTGAAGCGGTTCCTGGCGCTCACACAACGGGTCATGGAGCTGAAGTTGTGCCCGGCCATCACACCCCGATTCATGACACTCAAACGGTGCCCGGCCCTCACACCCCGGTCATGGCACTGAAGAGTGCCCGACTCCTTTATGACATGCAGAGTGCCTTCTACCCCGGTTCATAGCTCTGTAGGGGTGCCCGGCCCTCACACCCCGGCACATGGCACTGAAGGGGTGCCCGGCCCTGACGCCTCTTGTCATGTCACTGAAGGTGTGCCCGGCCCTCACACCCTTGGTTATAGCACTGAGAATTGAGCCAGACCTCACACCATGGGGAGATAGTTCTAAAGGGTGCCAGCCCTCTTTTGATTCATAGCTGAAGGGTGCCAGCCCCTCCCCAGGTCATGTGAAGGGTGCCCTGCCCTCACACCGGTTCATAGCTCTGTGGTTGCCAGCCCTCACACACCAGGTCATATCACAAAGAGTGCCTGGCCCTCTCACACCCCGGGTCATGTCCCCACTAAAATGGTGCCCAGCCCTCACACCAGGTCTTAGCACTGGTGCCGGCCCTCATACCCCGGATCATGGTGCTGGAGGGGGTGCCCGCGCCCTCACACCCCGATTCATGGCACTGAAAATCGAGCCCGGCCCTCACACACCCGGGTCATAGCACTGGGTGCCAGCCCTCACACCCCGTGTCATATGAAGGGCTGCCCGGCCCTCACACCCCGTGTCATGTGAAGTGGTGCCCGGCCCTCACACCCCGATTCATTGCTCTGTAGGGTTTCCCGGCCCTCACACCCTGTTTCATGGCACTGAAAGGGTGCCCGGCCCTCACACCCCGGCTCATGTCACTAAAGGGGTGCCCGGCCCTCATACCCCGGGTCATGGTGCTGGAGGGATGCCCGGCCCACACACCCCGATTCATGGCACTGAAATCGATCCCGGCCCTCACACTCCGGTTTCATGGTGCTGAAGGGGTGCCCGGCCCTCACACCCCCATTCATGGCACTGAATGGGTGCACGGCCCACACACCCCGGGTCATATCATTGATGGGGTGCACGGCCCTCACACCCCGGGTCATGTCACTGAAAGGGTGCCCGGCCCTCACACCCCGGGTCATAGCACTGAAGGGGTGCCCGGCCCTCATACCCCGGGTCATGGTGCTGGAGGGATGCCCGGCCCTCACACCCCGATTCATGGCACTGAAATCGAGCCCGGCCCTCACACCCCGGCTTCAGGGTGCTGAAGGGGTGCCCGGCCCTCACACCCCCATTCATGGCACTGAACGGGTGCCCGGCCCTCACACCCCTGGTCATTTGAAGGGGTGCCCGGCCCTCACACACCAGTTCACAGAACTGTAGGGGTGCCCGGCCTTCACACCCAGTTTCATGGCACTGAAAGGGTGCCTGGCCCTCACACCCCAGGTCATGGTGCTGGAGGGGTGCCCGGCCTGCACACCCCGGTTCATGACACTGAAGGGGTGCACAGCTATCACACCCCGGGTCATGGACCTAAAGGGGTGCCCAGCCCTCACACCCCGGGTCATGGCACTGAAAGATGCCAGTCCTCCTGGCGTTTCATGTGAAGGGGGTGCCCGGCCCTCACACCCCGGGTCATGGCACTGAAAGGGGGCCCGGCCCACACACTCCGGTTCATGTCATTGAATGGGTGCCCGGCCCTCATACCCTGGGTCATGGTGCTGGAGGGGTGCCCGGACCTCACACCCCGATTCCTGGCACTGAAATCGAGCCCGGCTCTCACACCCCGGGTCATGGTGCTGAAGGGTTGCCCGGCCCTCACACCCCGGGTCATGGCACTGAAGGAGTGACCGGCCCTCACACCCCGGGTCTTGGCCCTGAAAGGGTGCCCAGCCCTCACACTCCAGGTTCATGTCATTGAAGAGGTTCCCGGTCCTCACACCCCGGGTCATGTCACTGAAAGGGTCCCCGGCCCTCACACCCCGGGTCATGGACCTAAAGGGGTGCCCGGCCCTCACTACCCGGGTCTTGGGGTTGAAGCGGTTCCCGGTCCTCACACCACGGGTCATGGAGCTGAAGGGGTGCCCGGCCATCACACCCCGATTCATGGCACTGAAAGGGTGCCCGGCCATCACACCCCGGACTCATGGCACTAAAGGGATACCCGGCCCTCACACACCGGGTCATGGCACTTAGCGGTGCCCGGCCGTCACACCCCGGGTCATGGTGCTGGAGGGGTGTCCGGCCCTGACACCCCAGGTCATGACACTGAAGGGGTGCCCGGCCCTTACACCCCGGAGCGTGGTGCTGGATGGGTGCCCGGCCCTCACACCCCGGGCCATGGAGCTGGAGGGGTGCCCGGCACTCACACACCGGGTCATGGAGCTGAAGGAGTGCCCGGCCATCACACCCCGTTTCATGGCACTGAACGGGTGCCCGGCCCTCACACCCTTGGTCATGGCACTGAAAAGGTGCCCGGCCTTCACACCCAGTGTCATGTGAAGGGGTGCCCGGCCCTCACACCCCGGTTCGTAGCTCTGTAGCGTTGCCCGGCAATCACACACCGGGTCATGTCACTAAAGGGGTGCCCAGCTCTCATACCCCGGGTCATGGTGCTGGAGAGGTGCCCTTCCCTCACACCTTGATTCATGGCACTGAAATTGAGCCGGGCCCTCACACCATGGGAGATGGTGCTAAAGGGGTGCCCGGCCCTCACACCCCGATTCATGGCACTGAAGGGGTGCCTGGCCCTCACACCCCGGGTCATGTGAAGGGGTGCCCTGCCCTCACACCACGGTTCATAGCTCTGTAGGGTTGCCCGGCCCTCACACACCGGGTCATATCACTAAAGGGATGCCTGGCCCTCACACCCCGGGTCATGTCACTAAAATGGTGCCCGGCCCTCACACCCCGGGTCATAGCACTGAAGGGGTGCCCGGCCCTCATACCCCGGATCATGGTGCTGGAGGGGTGCCCGCGCCTCACACCCCGATTCATGGCACTGAAATCGAGCCCGGGCCTCACACCCCGGGTCATGGCACTGAAAAGGTGCCCGACCCTCAAACCCCGTGTCATATGAAGGGCTGCCCGGCCCTCACACCCCGTGTCATGTGAAGTGGTGCCCGGCCCTCACACCCCGATTCATTGCTCTGTAGGGTTTCCCTGCCCTCACACCCTGTTTCATGGCACTGAAAGGGTGCCCGGCCCTCACACCCCGGCTCATGGCACTAAAGGGGTGCCCGGCCCTCATACCCCGGGTCATGGTGCTGGAGGGATGCTGCCCGGCCACACCCCGTTCCGCCTTTGCGATCTAGTCAGCCTCACGCCAGAACAGGCTGAAGGGTGCCCGGCCCACCCCCATTCATGGCACTGAATAGGTGCGTCCCAGGTCATATCATTGATGGGATGCACGGCCCTCACTAGGTCATCACTGAAAGGGTGCCCAGCCCTCACTGGGTGTAGCACTGAAGGGGTGCCCGGCCCTCATACCCCGGGTCATGGTGCTGGAGGGATGCCCGGCCCTCACACCCCGATTCATGGCACTGAAATCGAGCCCGGCCCTCACACCCCGGTTTCATGGTGCTGAAGGGGTGCCCGGCCCTCACACCCCCATTCATGGCACTGAACGGGTGCCTGGCCCTCACACTCCTGGTCATTTGAAGGGCTGCCCGGCCCTCACACCCCAGTTCACAGAACTGTAGGGGTGCCCGGCCTTCACACCCAGTTTCATGGCACTGAAAGGGTGCCTAGCCCTCACACTGATTATGGGTGCTGGGGTGCCAGCAATCACCCCAGTTCATACTGAAGGGAGTGCACAGCTTCTATCACACTGAGATGTGGACCTAAGGGTTTGGCCTCACCCATGGGGTTAAGTTCCCCAGTCTCTGCCAGGGGTCATGGTGCTGAAGGGGTTCCCGGCCCACACCCCGATTCATGGCACTGAAATCGAGTCCGGCCATCACACCCCGGGTCATGGCACTGAAAAGATGCCCAGTCCTCACACCGCGTTTCATGTGAAGGGGTGCCCGGCCCTCACACCCCGGTTCATAGCTCTGTAGGGGTGCCCGGCCCTCACACCCCGTTTCATGGCACTAAAGGGGTGCCCGGCCCTCACACCCCGGCTCCTGGCACTAAAGGGGTGCCCGGCCGTCACACCCCGGCTCATGACACTGAAGGGGTGCTCGGGCCTCACACTCTGGGTCATGGTGCTGGAGGGGTGCCCGGCCCTCACACCCCGGGTCATGTCACTGAAGGGGTGCACGGCCATCACACCCCGGGTCATGGACCTAAAGGGGTGCCCGGCCCTCACACCCCGGGTCATGGGGTTGAAGCGGTTCCCGGTCCCCACACCACGGGTCAGGGAGGTGAAGGGGTGCTCGGACATCACACCCCGATTCATGGCACTGAAAGGGTGCCCGGCCCACATACCCCGGTTCACGGTACTGAAAAGGTGCCCTGCCCTCACACCCGTGTCATGTGAACGGATGCCCGGCCCTCACAACCCCGGTTCATAGCTCTGTAGGGGTGCCCGTCCCTCACACCCCGGGCCATGGTTCTGGAGGGGTGCCCGGCTCTCACACCCCGGTCCATGGTGCTGGAGGGGTGGCCAGCCCTCACATACCGGGTAATGAAGCTGAAGGGGTGCCCGGCCATCACACCCCGATTCGTGGCACTGAACGGGTGCCCTACCCTCACACCCCGGGTCATGGCACTGAAAAGGTGCCCTGCCCTCACACCCCATGTCATGTGAAGAGGTGCCCGGCCCTCACACCCCGGGTCATAGCACTGAAGGGGTGCCCGGCCCTCATACCCCGGGTCATGGTGCTGGAGGGATGCCCGGCCCTCACACCCCGATTCATGGCACTGAAATCGAGCCCGGCCCTCACACCCCGGTTTCATGGTGCTGAAGGGGTGCCCGGCCCTCACACCCCCATTCATGGCACTGAACGGGTGCCTGGCCCTCACACTCCTGGTCATTTGAAGGGCTGCCCGGCCCTCACACCCCAGTTCACAGAACTGTAGGGGTGCCCGGCCTTCACACCCAGTTTCATGGCACTGAAAGGGTGCACGGTTATCACACCGGGTCATGACCTGCGGGGTGCCTTCCGCCTCACACCCGGGGTCATGGGGTTTAAGCGGTTCCCGGTCCTCATACCCCGGGTCATGGTGCTGAAGGGGTTTCCGGCCCACACCCCGATTCATGGCACTGAAATCGAGTCCGGCCATCACATCCCGGGTCATGGCACTGATAAGATGCCCAGTCCTCACACCGCGTTTCATGTGAAGGGGTGCCCGGCCCTCACACCCCGTTTCATGGCACTAAAGGGGTGCCCGGCCCTCACACCCCGGCTCCTGGCACTAAAGGGGTGCCCGGCCGTCACACCCCGGCTCATGACACTGAAGGGGTGCTCGGGCCTCACACTCTGGGTCATGGTGCTGGAGGGGTGCCCGGCCCTCACACCCCGGGTCATGTCACTGAAGGGGTGCAATGCCATCACACCCCGGGTCATGGACCTAAAGGGGTGCCCGGCCCTCACACCCCGGGTCATGGGGTTGAAGAGGTTCCCGGTCCTCTCACCACGGGTCATGGAGCTGAAGGGGTGCCCGGACATCACACCCCGATTCATGGCACTGAAAGGGTGCCCGGCCCACATACCCCGGTTCACGGCACTGAAAAGGTGCCCTGCCCTCACACCCGTGTCATGTGAACGGATGCCCGGCCCCCACAACCCCGGTTCATAGCTCTGTAGGGGTGCTCCCACCCCAGGCATAGTTCTGGGGAGGGTGTGACGCCACTGAGCCATGATGCAGAGGTGCCCGGCCATCACACCCCGATTCGTGGCAATGAACGGGTGCCCTACCCTCACACCCTGGGTCATGGCACTGAAAAGGTGCCCTGCCCTCACACCCCGTGTCATGTGAAGAGGTGACCGGCCCTCACACCCCGTTCCATGGCACTGAAAGGGTGCCCGGCCCTCACACCCCGGGTCATGTCATTGAAGGGGTGCCCGGCCCTCACACACCGGGTCATGTCACTAAAGGGGTGCCTGGCCCTCACACCCCGGGTCATGTCACTGAAATAGTGCCCGGCCCTCACACACCGGGTCAGAGCACTGAAGGGGTGCCCGGCCCTCATACCCCGGGTCTTGGTGCTGAAGGGGTGCCCGGCCCTCACACCCGGGGTCATGGCACTGAGGTGGTAACCCGGCCGTCACACCCCTGGCCATGGCACTGAAGGTATGACCGGCCCTTACACCCCTGGTCATAGACCTAAACGAGTGCCCGGCCCTCACACCCCTGGTCATAGACCTAAACGAGTGCCCGGCCCTCACACCCCGGGTCATGGGGCTGAAGGTGTGCCCCGCCCTCACACCCCGGGTCATGGCACTGAAGGAGTGACCGGCCCTCACATCCCGGGTTATGGCACAGAAAGGGTGCCCGGCCCACACACCCAGGGTCATGTCATTGAAAGGGTGCCAAGACCTCACACCCCGGTGTCATGTCACTGAAAGGGTGCCCGGCCCTCACACCCCGGGTCATAGCACTGAAGGGGTGCCCGGCCCTCATACCCCGGATCATGGTGTTGGAGGGGTGCCCGGCCCTCACACCCCGATTCATGGCACTGAAATCGAGCCCGGCCCTCACACCCCGGGTCATGGCACTGAAACAGTGCCCGGCCCTCACACCCCGTGTCATATGAAGGGTTGCCCGGCCCTCAACCCCGTGTCATGTGAAGTGGTGCCCGGCCCTTACACCCCAATTCATAGCTCTGTAGGGTTGCCCGGCCCTCACACCCCGTTTCATGGCACTAAAGGGGTGCCTTGCCCTCACATCCCAGCTCATTGCACTAAAGGGGTGCCCGGCCCTCACACCCCGGGTCATGGCAGTGAAACGGTGCCCGGCCGTCAAACCCCGGGCCATGGTGCTGGAGGGGTGTCCGGCCCTGACACCCCGGGTCAAGACACTGAAGGGGTGCCCGTAACTGACGCCCCGGGTCATGTCATTGAAGGGATGGCCAGCCCTCACACCCCGGGTCATGGCACTGAAAGGGTGCCCGGCCCTCACACCCCTGGTCATAGACCTAAACGATTGCCCGGCCCTCACATCCCGGGTCATGGGGCTGAAGGGGTGCCCAGCCCTCACACCCCGGGTCATGGCACTGAAGGAGTGACCGGCCCTCACACCCCGGTTTATGGCACTGAAAGGGTGCCCGGCCCTCACATCCCAGGTCATGGGGCTGAAGGGGTGCCCGGCCCTCACACCCAGATTCATGGCACTGAAGGGGTGCCCGGCCCTCTCACCCCGGGTCATGGGAAGGGGTGCCCGGGCCTCACACCCCATTTCAGAGCACTGTAGGGGTGCCAGGCCTTCACACCCCGTTTCATGGCACTGAAAGGGTGCCCGGCCCTCATACCCCGGGTCATGGCACTGAAAGGGTGCCCAGCCCACACACCCAGGGTCATGTCATTGAAGGGGTGCCCGGCCCTCACACCCCGGGTCATGTCACTGAAAGGGTGCCCGGCCCTCACACCCCGCGTCATAGCACTGAAAGGGTTCCCGGCCCTCACACCCCGTGTCATGTGAAGGGGTGCCCGGCTCTCACACCCCGGTTCATAGCTCTGTAGGGGTGCCCGGTCCTCACACCCCGTTTCATGGCATTAAAGGGGTGCCCGGCCCTCACACCCCAGCTCATAGCACTAAAGGGGTGCCCGGCCCTCACACGCCGGGTCATGGCACTGAAGCGGTGCCCGGCCGTCACACCCCTGGCCATGGCACTGAAGGTGTGACCGGCCCTCACACAGCTGGTTATAGACCTAAACGGGTGGCCCTGCCCTCACAACTCGGGTCATGGGGCTGAAGGGTGCCCGGCCCTCACACCCCGGGTCATGGCACCGAAGGAGTGATCGGCCCGCACACCCCGGTTCATGGCACTGAAAGGGTGTCCGGCCCACACACCCTGCGTCATGTCATTGAAGGGGTGCCCGCCCTTCACACCCCGGGTCATGTCACTGAAAGGGTGCACGATCCTCACACCCCGGGTCACAGCCCTGAAGGGGTGCCCGGCCCTCACACCCCGATTCAGGGCACTGAAATCGAGCCCGGCCCTCACACCCCGGGTCATGGTGCTGAAGGGGTGCCCGGGTCACACCCCGGTTCGCAGCACTGTAGGGGTGCCCGGCCCTCACACCCCGTTTCATGGCACTGAATGGGTGCCCTGCCCTCACACCCCGGTTCATGACACTGAAGGGATGCCCGGCCCTCACACCCCGGGTCATGGCACTGAAGGGGTGCACGGCCCTCACACCCCGGGTCATGGACCTAAAGGGGTGCCCGGCCCTCACACCACGGCTCATGGGGTTGAAGCGGTTCCTGGCCCTCACTCCCCGGGTCATGGGGCTGGAGGGGTGCCCGGCCCTCACACCCCGGGTCATGTCACTGGAGGGGTGCCCGACCCTCACACCCCGATTCTTGGCACTGAAATCGAGCCCGGCCCTAACACTCTGGGTCATGGTGCTGAAGGGTTGCCCCCTCACACCCCAGGTCATGTCACTGAAGGGGTTCCCCGCCCTCACACCCCGGGTCATGGCACTGAAGGGGTGCCTGTCCCTCACACCCCGGGTCATGTCACTGAAGGAGTGCCCGGCCCTCACACCCCGATTCATTTCACTGAAGGGGTGCCTGACCCTCACACCCCGGGTCATGTGAAGGGGTGCCCGGCCCTCACACCCCGGTTTGCAGCACTCTAGGGGTGCCCGGCCTCCACCCGTTCATAGCACTGAAGGTGCCCGGCCCTCACCTCCAGTTCTGCGCATGACAGTTTTGGTGCCGGCCCTAACACCCCGGGTCGCCTTTTCAGAGGGGTGCCCAGCCCTCCACACCACGGGTCATGGGGTTGACAGTTCCGCCCCTCACACCCGGGTCATGGTGCTGGAGGGTGCCAACCCTCACACCCCGGTCTTGGTGGCTGAAGGTGCCCGGCCCTCACCCCGGGTCATATAGGGTTGGGGTTCCCGGCCATCCCGCCCGGGTCATAGTGCTGAAGGGGTACCCAGCCCTCACACCCCAGGAAATGTCACTGAAGGGGTGCCCGGCCTTCACACCCCGGGTCATGGCACTGAATGGGTGCCTGGCCCTCACACCCCGGGTCATGGTGCTGAATGGGTGTCCGGCTTTCACACCCCGATTCATGGCACTGAAAGGGTGTCCGGCCCTCACACCCCGGGTCATGGTGGCTGAAGGGGTGCCCGGCCCTCACACCCCGGGTCATGGGGTTGAAGCGGTTCCCGGCCATCACACCCCGGGTCATGGTGCTGATGGGGTGCCCGGCTCTCACACTCCGATTCTTGGCACTGAAATCGAGCCCGGTCCTAACACTCTGGGTCATGGTGCTGAAGGGGTGCCCGGCCCTCACACCCCATTTCATTTCACTGAAGGGGTGCCCGACCCTCACACAACGGGTAATGTGAAGGGGTGCCCGGCCCTCACACCCCGGTTCGCAGCACTGTAGAGGTGCCCGGCCCTCACACCCCGTTTCATGGCACTGAAAGGGTGCCCGGCCCTCACACCCCAGTTCATGACACTGAAGGGGTGCTCGGCCCTCACACCCCGGGTCATGGCACTGAAGGGGTGAACGGCCCTCACACCCCAGGTCAGGTCACTGAAGGGGTTCCCGGCCCTCACACCCCGGGTCATGGCACTGAAGGGTGCCTGTTCCTCACACACCCAGGTCATGGTGCTGAAGGTGCCCGGCCCTCACACCCCAGGTCATGTCACTGAACGGGTTCCCGGCCCTCACACCCCGAGTCATGGCACTAAAGGGGTGCCTGTTCCTCACACCCCGGGTCATGGTGCTGAAGGGGTCCCTGGCTTTCACACCCCAATTTATGGCACTGAAAGGGTGCCCGGCCCTCAAACCCCGGGTCATGGTGTCGGAGGGGTGCCCGGCCCTCACACCCCTGGTCATGTCACTAAAGGGGTGCCCGGCCCTCACACCCCGGTTCATGGGGTATAAGCGGTTCCCGACCCGCACACTCCGGGTCATGGTGCTGGAGGGGTGCCCGGCCCCCACACCCCGGGTCATGTCACTGAAAGGGTTCCCGGCCCTCATACCCCGTGTCAGTGTCACTGAAGGGGTGCCCAGCTGTAACACTCCGGATGATGGCACTTAAGGGGTGCCTAGCCCTCACACCCAGGGTCATGGTACTGAAGGGCTGCACGGTCCTCACACCCAAGGTCATGTCACTGAAGGGTTGCCCGGCCCTCACAACCCGGATCATGGCACTGAAGGGGTGCCTGGCGCTCACACCCAGGGTCATGATGCTGAAGGGGTGCCCGGCATTCACACCCCGATTCATGGCACTGAAAGGGTGCCCGGCCCTCACACCCAGGTTCATGGTGGCTGAGGGGTGCCCGGCCCTCACACCCCGGGTCATGGGGTTGAAGCGGTTCCCGGCCATCACACCCCGGGTCATGGTGCTGATGGGGTGCCCGGCCCTCACACCCCTGGTCATAGACCTAAACGAGTGCCCGGCCCTCACACCCCTGGTCATAGACCTAAACGAGTGCCCGGCCTTTACACCCCGGGTCATGGGGCTGAAAGTGTGCCCCGCCCTCACACCCCGGGTCATGGCACTGAAGGAGTGACAGGCCCTCACACCTCGGGTTATGGCACTGAAAGGGTGCCCTGCCCACACACCCCGGGTCATGTCATTGAAAGGGTGCCAAGCCCTCACACCCCGGTGTCATGTCACTGAAAGGTTGCCCGGCCCTTACACCACGGGTCATAGCACTGAAGGGGTGCCCGGCCCTCATACCCCGGATCATGGTGCTGGAGGGGTGCCCGGCCCTCACACCCGGATTCATGGCACTGAAAAGGTGCCCGTCCCTCACACCCCGTGTCATATGAAGGGCTGCCCGGCCCTCACATCCCGATTCATAGCTCTGTAGGGTTGCCCGGCCCTCACACCCCGTTTCATGGCACTAAAGGGGTCCCCGGCCCTCACACCCCGGCTCATGGCACTAAAGGGGTGCCCGGCCCTCACACCCCGGGACATGGCACTGAAGCGCTGCCCGGCCCTCACACACCTGGTTATAGACCTAAACAGGTGCTCGGCCCTCACACCCCGTATCATGTGAAGGGGTGCCCGGCCCTCACACCCCGGTTCATAGCACTGTAGTTGTGCCCTGCCCTCACACCCCGTTTCATGGCACTCAAGGGGTGCCCGACCCTCACACCCTGGCTCATGGC
>NW_024727770.1:0-12759 GCF_018991925.1 Homarus americanus | reverse complement strand
TGACCAGGGAATTAATATATTGATATTTACAGACATTGAGTGGGCAGTATACATCTTCCATGTTAAAAGTGTGATGAACAGTGTTCATCTCCGATTGCCAGCGGAAATGTCAGTTGTACAAAGGTTATGTAATCCAATGTTTTATTTGTAGCTGTGGCATTTATTGGAAATATTGGTGTGATTTCAATAGAAAGTGTTCAGACTCTCACTTGAAGTATTTTTCTAACTTGAATTTATATTATATCACCTGAATTGAGTGTTATATGATTTCTCTTTGTGTGTATTTAATTATTTTTGGGTTTTTTTCTAGTGACTTTAATTGTGATTTAACTAGAAAGGGTTTTAGTTTCCATTTGATGTCAGTTTATGACAAGTGAATTTATTGATATAACAAAAGTTTAGTGTTAGAGATTTTTCCATATGGCATTTTTAATCTGTTTCTTTAACTGATAATTTCATTAAAGACTGCAATACAATTTCTTACAGTGTAGACTTATATGCATTGTTAATAAATGTGCTATATGTATTTGAGAACTAATGCCTGTGTATTTTCAGCAAATGTGTTGATTGGGTTGAGAACCCTGTGGTGAGATGGATGCCTCTAAGAATGCAATCTCTGAAACCAGATACTAGTTGAAATTACAAGTAAGGTCCACCAAGTGTTGAGTACAGCACATAGTCCAGATAATTGAAAAGAGACAGTGAATACTTGTCGAGTACCGAAAATCGGCTTTTCTGTAGTCATTCCTGAAATGAAGAGTGATATTTTCATGGGACATTCTTGTCAAGTATCATCACTTAATGTTTTAGCATTACTCTGAGTACCTTGTGAAGTGAAACTTCTGTGTTGTTTTCTTTAGAGATCGTTAATTTTTTGTGTGACAGTCTCCGATACTATTACCAATAATTTTCATGATTGTAATTTAAGAAGTATCCTATGCAAGTTTGTGTTAATGTTTACCCCCGTGTCTTGAAGGGTGTTAATTGAGTTTATCTTTGGTGGGGTAGTTTTGTAGAAGTTTGTTGGGACATCAACGCACGATGATCACAGTAGTTGTTAATAAGTTGCAACTCGTATGCAAAGAAGACTGAGAAAGCTAGTGGTTGTCATGGCTACTAGAATTTGGGTGTTTGAGAAGGGAGAAGGTCAGATCTTACGTCTCAGGTTTACCCATCGTTATTTCAAACAACATCCAGAAATATGCGTGAGCGTCAATTCGGATTCAAGTATATATGTTCCTTTTAGTAACGTAACCTCGAAAGCAGTCTGTTTGCTCACCGGTACAATACTTGGGTAGTATGAGCTAATCCCGGAGCGAGAAATTTCTTATTTAGATACTGCAGGGACCAATCTAGGGAACATTCCACAAGTATATGATGAATTATGTAAAGTCAGTCAAGCAAAGGAAATATCCTTATGTGCATCCCATTACTTGGCGATCCAGCTTGAACAGAAGAATAGGCCCAGTACCTTGAAAGTCATTCCAGTAGATGATAATAATGCTCCCCCCCCACTCCTTGTGTGATCTGTAATGGCATACCAACATCTTCCATCAATAACGTAAGGCTTATTCAGGGGATTTCGAACAGCATGATACCATATTGTGATGAAGTAAATATGGGAAAGTTGAAAGAACTGATTAGAAATCAACCTTGGCCACATTTGACTAGAGATATGTGCAAGATGTTGGAGGGTGTAATGCTGGATCACACTGCTTTGTTTGTGTTAGGACCTCGGGAAATAGGTACCATTGCGGGGCATCCCGCTAATATCCAACTAGCCAACGATAACCCCATTGGAGGGCCACAGTACCGACACCCTGAAAAGGCTAAGGATGTCATTAAAGGCATGATCACCGACATGCACGACAGACATATCATCGAACCATCAACCGCTGTTTGGTTGTCTCCCATTGTTTTAGTCACTAAACCCAATGGTTCCAAACGCATGTGTTTAGATTTCCGAGCGGTAAACCAACGTTTGAAAGTAGATATACAACCCCTTCCCAGGTTAGATGAATTAGTAGGAAAAGCTGCTGGAAATAAGTATTATGCTACTTTAGACTTGAAAGACGCAAATTATTAAAGTAATACTTAACGACAAAAGTCGAGACCTAACCCCATTTAGTGATGGAATATAACTTATGAAAGTTTATACGCTTATCTTTTGGGCTTTTTCAGCCAGTCCCGTTATTCTTTTTATTTTACCAGAGAAGTAAACCTTGTGGTAGCCCTTTTTGCAGCGAAGAACTGGGTGAGAAACTACCTCGATGACGTGATAGTGTGGGCTAATGATTTCACAACGTTGGTGGACAGGCTGGCCAGAGTGTTTGATAGATTCGTAGAAATGGGAATCAAGTTAAACTTATTGAAGTGTCAGTCTGGCCAACAACAAGTGAGATTTTTAGAGCATGTAATGTCAGAGAGAGGCATTGAACCAGATCCAGAGAATGTCCGAGCTGTATCAGAGTGTAAACCTAAACCCCCAATTAATGTGAAGCAAGTTCGCCGGTTTTTAGGGATGTGTAGCTTCTACCGTAAACATGTCCCCAACTTTGCCAAGATAGCTTATCCTATCACCGAACTCACTAAAGCAAATATCACTTTCGTGTGGACTGATAAATGTCAGAGGTCCTTTGATAAGTTGAAACACGCCCTCACATCATTTCCAGTTCTCGTTAAGGCAGATGCCGATAAACCCTTTGAATTGCACAGCGATGCCAGTGCCGTCTGTGTAGGAGCTTCCCTCAATCAGCTGCAGACGGATGGCTCGTTACGTCCGGTCGGTTATTTTTCCAAGAAATTAAAACCCACTGAGACTCGTTATTCTACCACCGATAAGGAAGCCCTCGGAATTGTATTAGCATGCCGGTTCTTTCATCATTTTTTGTGGGGCACACAATTTACTATCAAAACTGACCACCAACCTCTGACCTCCGTCTTCAGGAAGAAGACTAAGAATCAGAGGATGAACAGGTGGATGTTAGAAATGAGGGAATATTCCTTTACAATTGATTATAAACCCGGTAAAGCAAAGGTGGTAGCTGATGCGTTAAGTAGACCCGTGAGAGTAGTAAGGGAAGGGCGGCTGAAAGACCTAGTCGCTCAATTTCCTACGCTAGAGGGCTTAACACCTGCCGAGCTTGGACTAGAACAACAGAAAGAACCACGGTGGAAAGAGCTCTTGCAGTATTTGACTGGGGAAAAGTTACCGAGGCACAGATACCCTAAGACCACCATTGATAAGTTTGAAGTGATAGATGGGGTTTTATATCTAGTGAAAGAACAGATTGACAAAGCATTACTCTATTGCTTGGTAGTACCTGATCATTTACGTGAAGCCGCCTTAAAATTAGTACACAATAGTGCAAAGTCAGGTCACTTAGGGCAGTGGAAAACCATTGCCAAGACAGAAAGTCTATTCTACTGGCCAAACTACCGTAAGGATTGTATTGACTTCGTGAAATCATGTGAAAGCTGTCAGAAGTTCAAGGGGACTAGGGGTCTTACCCAGAAATGGCAGGCCTTACCGGTAGTTTCCAAGCCTCTCGAGCGAGTTTCTGTCGACCTGACTGACATGCATGCGGGGATCAATGAGTACCGTTATGTGTTGACGGTCCTCGATCATTACTCTAGGTTTGTTAACTTCTACCCCCTTCGAACTAAAGCGACCCAAGAAGTTACCCGAGAATTTGAGAAATTCACTAATGTATTTGGCAGCCCGAAGACGGTGATTGCCGATAATGGAGGGGAATTTACAGCAGCCCACTTTAAG
Source organism: Homarus americanus (assembly GCF_018991925.1). Classification (NCBI taxonomy): domain Eukaryota; kingdom Metazoa; phylum Arthropoda; class Malacostraca; order Decapoda; family Nephropidae; genus Homarus; species Homarus americanus. The sequence continues at coordinate 8,984 of NW_024727770.1, read as the reverse complement.
AGTTTTTGTAGAAGGAGCAATATTAGTTCATATTTCACTTTGCCATACCACCCCCGAGGCAACAGTGTTACAGAAAGAATGCACCGAACATTTAAGACCCTCCTTGGCATCCTGTGTGAAGACAACCCCCGACGTTGGCCCAAGTTCTTAGGTCCCGTGCAGTGTGCATTGAACACGGCGGTGCACTCCACGACTGGAGTGCAGCCACACTTTGCTTTTTTCTCACGCCATGCTCACCGACAAGTGGGTATTGGATTACCTGTAGTAGAAAGTGAAAGTAGTGAGGGGTTAAGGGAAGCTCACCGATTGATAAAAAAGACTTCCGAGAGAACGTCAAGGGAAGTCCGACAACGAGCCAATAGAGATAGGAAGAACGAAGAAGTCCAGTTGGGACAAATGGTATGGGTGAGGGCTGAAGTACCTCTTCCAGGTACTAGTAGGAAATTGAACGCTAAATGGAGGGGTCCGTATACAGTAACTGATATCATCCGAGACGGTGCCGCCTATGAACTCACCAACATGTCCGACGAAACAGAGATAATTAAAAGAGCAGCAGAGAAAGTGAAAAGGTTCGTGGGTAGGGATATGTTTACGAAGTTAAATGACATTCAGGTTCCACCTTGTGAGTCTTCATCAGATTCAGAACCAGCTGGAAGAGAAAGGTTGGCCAGTCCAGGGAACCCAGGGGGAGTTGCTGCGGCTAGGTTCCCACAGAGAAGGAGGAGACCGCGGATCCGTATGGATCTCTAGGAACAGAACCGGTTGGTCGGTCACGTCTCTCAATTGCCGTGAAGGGCACTTAATTAGTACTTGAGATTCGTTGATCGTGAACATCAACTTTTTGTTTTGCCATGCAAGTTTGGCCACTGTGAGACCTTGTGAGAAGGGATTGTCAGTATGTAACCTGGGCCAGAGGAATGAGTAGATGTGTCTTACTGCAGTGAGAACATCGTGATCCAGTGATCAAGTTTACCTGGAGGTCCTATGCGCATAGGCCTAAGTTGGTGTAGGAGGTAGTGGGGCTGGACTTTAGTCACGGCTAGGCGTGTACAGGAGTACCGTACATGGACCTAGTGCAGTTTAAGACGGTTGCATTGCAAAGTCACGGCTAGGCGTGTACAGGAGTACATGGACCTAGTGCAGTTTAAGACGTTTGCATTGCCAAGTCACGGCTAGGCGTGTACAGGAGTACAGTGCATGGACCTAGTGCAGTTTAAGACGCCTGCATTGCAAAGTCACGGCTAGGCGTGTACAGGAGTGCATGGACCTAGTGCAGTTTAAGACTCTTGCATTGCAGAGTCACGGCTAGGCGTGTACAGTCGTGTACAGGAGTACAGTGCATGGACCTAGTGCAGTTTAAGACGCCTGTATTGCAAAGTCATGGCTAGGCGTGCACAGGAGTACATGGATCCTAGTGCAGTTTAAAACGCTTGCATTGCAGAGTCACGGCTAGGCATGTACAGGAGTACATGGACCTAGTGCAGTTTAAGACGCTTGCATTGCAGAGTTACGGCTAGGCGTGTACAGGAGTACATGGACCTAGTGCAGTTTAAGACTCTTGCATTGCAAAGTACAGAAGGGAACCGAGGTTTTGGGGGTTTCATGTGGACTGGGTCGCTGGCATTATAGTCTATTTGAGTCCATGCTCTGACCACTTAGATCTTGCCTCGTCTCGGGAGTGAACAATGATTCTTCCGTGGTAAGGTCAACCCTAATACTTCAGTGACTGGATGGGGTCTGCCTAACTACTCCTAGCTTGAGATCTCAATTGCTGAATTTGGTGCTTGGACCCAGTGTTATACATATGTGATCCATCGCCTAGATGGAAACTACCTGTCATCCTGGTGGATGGTGTAGTTACAAATGTACAAAAACTATAATTAAGGCCGGCCTGTTTTTATTATTATGTCTGTACTATTGATGTATGATTATGTTCTTCTGTGGGTCATGACCAGTATTGCTTTGTTAGTTTTATCTGCCCATGTCTGGGAGTTTTTGTGATTATTCATTTGAGTTGCAACATTTTATGTATGTGAAAATTTTGTAACATGTGTGTTACCTGTATTGTTGACCATTATCCCAGTAGTGCAAGATATTGTGTTTGAAATTTTGTATTTACTGTGAATGTTTTGTCGACTATACCGCATAATATTGAATCTTTGGGAGGGGAAAGCTTTGTAATGACCACGGTCTTACACGTCAGTTAGCGCCAAAATCAAATGATTCATATTACGCTTAATAGCCCACAAAACATGTAACTCGGCTTTCGTTTGAGTCCTCCATCTGAGGAGTCCGTTTTCTCATCACTTCAAGACACCTCAGTCCTCCGTTATCCCATTTTCTCTGACTTACTGAAACCAACCTCTCTATAAAATGAATTTGAGTGTGAGAGAGAACACCCTTGTTTTGAGTCAACTTAGATATGTCTGTTTACAGTTGGAACATTCAAGATCCATTGTGAGTGGGGTAGAATGCTTCAACTGTCCTTATCGTTAGTAGAACGTGTCAAGTAAGTGAGTGTCGAGTTTGCCAGCTAGAGTGGCGTATTTTATGTCGTCCGTGGGGGTATCCATGAGTTTCTGATCGCGCCTGAAGTTATATCATTTTGTCGCCCCGACATCAGAGAATCTGATGTTTATAGTTTAATTAGTGTCAGTTGTCTATTTGAGAAAGTCATTAATCTCCTGAACTATTCTGTCAACTGGTATAATCTCCAAGATCTAGCGCCTCCCCGTGAATAGCCCCTTGTTCGCCTCAGACCTAAGCTTGCAGAATTAATGTTATCGACGTGTATATTCCACCTTTTCCTGGCAAGCTCAACCTCTGATTAGATTATATGAATAGACATAGGAAATTACCCTGATCAAGAACACCGGAGTTCATAACTAAGTATACAGTGATCCAAAATGATAGAGAAGTTATGTTGTTGGTAAGATCGACCCTTCTGGTATGAATATGGAGGCCCAAGCTGCCCGCAGGTGCACGTATATACCTCGACACGAGGGAGAATCACGCATTCGTGACTTCCTCAACGTCTCTCCAGGTATGTTAACGTGTGTTCCCGCCGCCTATTAATTCAGTTTAACTTAGTCAATTTTGGTGAATATCAGTGCTCATGTGTTAACATAGTGAATTCTGTGCCAATTAAGTCGAGTAACGTAGAGATTTAGATATTGTCTGAACCGTTGCCAGGCGTATGTTTTGTATAGTTGAAGTTAGACCTTTACGCATTCGTGACTTCCTCAACGTCTCTCCAGTGTGTTGAGCTGAATACTCATCGGCTAACGTGGGGCGGTAACCGGGTTGGACGATGCCGTTGATTCGACAGGACTGAACTGGGAAGTCCGTTTCCTGCAAATCAGGCGCCTACTCCCTGAGCGTGTGTCGGCCTACAACCGACCCCTAACAGCGATCTTCATTTGTTGTAGAGACCAGTGTTACCCTGGGGCACTCCTCACAGTCACATAGGCCTAAGTATTATGGTACCTTGTTTGGGGGATAACTAGCAGAAATATAGTATCCCAGGTTAAGTATTGAACCACTGAATGAGAGTTAAAAGTGCCATGTTGTTCCTTGTGAATTAACAGGAGGTATTGTATGTTGAGATAATTGTGGAGTTGTCCAGTGTGTTATGTATTCATTGGTAGTGACCATGAAATGATAATCTGAGAGTATAATGATATAACCAAGAAGTGAAGAGTTAATTTGCTACTTGGTAAGGTAAGACCTGAGGGTCCAGTGATATCTGGTGTATACCCAGTACTGAATATCATTTGGCAGAGTGACAATACCACAATTGTCGATTGAAGTAATAAGAATTTGGAGGTATTTAATGAGGTAATAAGTTCTTGAAGTGTTTGATGACTTAAGAAACAAATTGCAGTTCTGTTTTGTCTGAGTGAATCTAAGATGCATCTTATCCAATCACTGTGTTAATAAATATTGGATTGGTAATCTACGTCTACGAGTATCACCACTCTATCCTTTCCCACATTGGTTCTCAGAAAATAACTAACTCACGTGCCTAGAAGCTCGCTACCTAACAGTTAACTAAGAGATGTTATATTCTAGAAAATCCTGGGTGGTGGCAGGCTACCGTTGTAAGTATAATAAGTGTGGTAATCACAAAGACATGGTTTCCCAGGTTAATCCATGGTTTAGAATATAACTAGAACAAAATATATGGATGAGATCATAATATATGACAGGAAATGAAAAGAAAGAACATTGACTTGGAAAATATAAGCAGAGAAGCATAAGAGTTACTTATATAAGAATATATAAGAATATAAGGTATATAGAGATAAAGAACATATAAGAATATAAGCAGGAATATATAAAGTAAGTATGTGTGTAAGGAACTGAAGAAGGATAAGTATATAAAACAGGATACTCATTGGAAGGAATGCTACAGAACAAATAAGTATATGAATAAATAGAATACTAACAACAAAATAATATCTGTATGGTAAATTATTAAAAAGAGGAAACTCGGCCCGTTACAACCCCACGTATTAACTGTGAATATAGTAAAGAAGAATATTAACAAGAAGCGTTCTGGTGATAGAATTCCCGGTGATGATAGTAAAAGAAAGGATATAACACTTGAAGAGAAGCTCGATTTTATCAACCTCAAAATCACCCTTCTCCCCCATCAAGTAAAGTGTTACATTTACTGTATGATTTCATTATTAGATATGAATGTAACATTTATTTAGACTGTGCTATCCTTTGTGTTAGGCTAACTACTAAATTTTTTCGATTTCGAGTAATCTGCACCTAACCCTATTTTCTCCATAAGCCCTGTTATTTCTATTACGCGATTTTCTATAACACGATATTTTACAAGAACACAATTATCGCGTTATAGCAGAACTACCTGTATTACAATACGAGTTATTAGGGATGTCACATAGGTTGGTGTGTTTTAAGGTGACTAAAGAGGCCGATACATGACTGGTGGAGTCATTAACAGATGTTGCACACGTGGATGGCTCCATCTAAGGCAGGAGGGGCAGCGGACGCATCTTTCTGGCGCTTGTGTGCCTTGGTTTGCAGTCGGGCTAATTCGAAAGTATTGACACCTTCTCGTATGGAGTAATCGTCTCTCAAGTAAGGGGGGTGATTTGGCCTTTTTCAGGTTAGTCTTAAGACTATCCTTATACTTTTTCAGTTGTCTGCCAACGTTACGTTTACTATTCGTTAGGTGACTGTAAAGTAGCTGCTTTGGCAATCTACTGTCGTCCATGTGGGTAACATGGTCAGTCCAATGTAGTTGTTCATGGATAATGGTAGCCTCGATGATCTTACAGTTGGTGTCAGCAAGAATACTGGCATTTGTTCTCTTGTCTTCCTAGCAAACTCGGAGGATGGAGCATAGACTACGTTGGTGAAAGTTTTCAAGTGCTTTGAGATGCCTCCTGTATGTAACCCATGTCTCACTGACATGTAGCAGGGTGGGTAGAACCACTGCTTGATATACGTATAACTTTGTTGATAATTTCAGCTCCCAACAGCCTAAGACACGGGTACGGAGTCTGCCAAAGGTTTGAGAAGTACATCTGATCCGATGTTGAATCTCTTCTTCTATGTCCACAGTGGTGAACAGGTGGGAGCCGAGATACCAAAAGTTGGTAACATTAGAGAGGGTAGTATTGTTAAGTTGGATGGATGGTGGAGGTGTGGCTGAACCAGGGGCAGGCTGAGAGAGAATCTAAATCTTACGTACATTCACCTCAAGGCCGAAGTGTGCTTGCGTATTTGCGTAGGACTGTTGGTGTTCAGGATTTCTTGTAGATCACATTTAATGTGAGTGGCAAGGGGGCGGTCGTATGCATACTGAAGCTCAGTAATGGAAGCTGCCGACACCTTTGTTCTTGCCCGGAGTCGTCTTATGTTGAAAAGACCGCCGTTCACCCGGTACACGATGCCCACCCCGCCAGCTATTGGCACTGGCATGAGTAAGGAAGGTAGCCAAGAAAATGGAAAAGAGAGTTGGTGCTAGTACACACCCTTGTTTAACTCCCATTTGGATGGGAAAGAATGCAAGCTAAGTGCCATTTTCCAGGACACCGCCGCTCATGCCGTCGTGGAGTTGCCTCACAATGGCGATGAATTTTGGTGGGCAGCCAAACTGGCTGAGGGTCCGCCAGAGGGCTTCCCTGTTGACCAAGTCGAAGGCCGTGTACAGGTCACGATGCTGTTATCTGCACTTCTGCATCTGGCGGGCAGCAAAGATCATGTCGGTGGTGCCACGTGATGATGTAAAGCCACACTGAGATTCTGGGAGGAGTTTATCCGCCCTAGGCAGTAGTCTGTTCAGGAGGACTCAGGTGATACTCTTGCTAGCTACGGACAGTAGCGAGATCTCATGATAGTTGCCACAGACTGACCGGTCTCCCTTGTTCTTATAAATATTGACGATGGAGGAGTCTTTAAGAGCTTGAGGGATTTCCTCCTTTTCCCATATATTTTCTAGAAGAGAGTGGAGACAGATAGTAAACAGAGGTTCTCCTGCTTTACACACCTCGGCTGGGATTCCATCAAACCCTGAGGATAGCTGAGGTGGGTCAGCTCTGGATGTTGAGGGACCTGCTGAGCAGTCAGGTTGTTTAGGTTGAGCAGCGAATGGTAGTGCTCTTTCCAGCACTGACAGATCTCTTCTTTGTCTTTAATTAGGGAGTTACTGTCGGATGAGTGGAGGGGGGCTGTGCCATGAGTGATTGGCCCATAAAATGTTCTGGTGGAATTGAAAAATTCGTGCATCTTGTGTTGATCTGCAAGTTTCTGCATTTCACATGCTTTGTTTTTAAACCAGTCGTTTTTTAGTTTGCGAAGTTGGCGCTGGGCCGCCGCTTTCTTCTTGTGGAAGGTATCAGCTTTGGTCAGTTAAAGCAACACGTTTATCATCGACGAGTACATTGATTTTTGGGTCATTTTCATCAAACCAGTCCTGCTGTATTCTCTCTACCTGACCGATGGTCGCTCTGCAGGTTTTTGTCATGATAGTGTCGAGAATACTCCATTCGGCACTGGAATTTGGGTTGTTTATCAGCCCATGTTCGAGCTGCTCTCTGAAATCATGTGCTACGGCTGGATCCTCCAGACGCTTAGTGTTAAAACCTCTTCTGGAAGCTTGTTGCCTTCGTTGTTTTGGGGAACGTGAAGTGAGAGCTTGGCTCTGACTAGCTGATGATGAGTGTCACTGTGGTCTGAGCCACGCATTGTTCGGGTGATGAGGACATCTCGGCGATCTCTTTCTCTGACAGTGATGTAGTCAATGAGATGCCAGTGTTTGGTTCGTGAGTGTTACCACGAACCCTTGAATTTGTCGGCCTGCCTAAACAAGGTATTGGTGATAGTGAGGTTGTGTGCAGCACACTTGCTGAGGGGGAGTAGGCCCTATGATTCCCTGCGAAATGTTAGCATCTTTACCAACTCGGGCATCGAAGTCACCAAGTAGCACAACCTTATCTTCTGTGGGGATAGAGGTTAGCACTCTGTCATGGTCGGCATAAAAGGCTTCTTTGATGCCATCCTCTGCATCCAGTGTTGGGGCATATGCACTGATGAAAAGGGCATGGCGTGAGTGATTCAGTGGGACTCGGAGCTTCATGAGGCGCTCGTTGATCCCAATAGGCATTTCAGTTAGCCTGTGTAGGATGCGTCAGTGGATGGCAAAGCCAACGCCATAAATGTGGCTCTCCGCAGCAGGCTTGCCCTTCCAGAAGAAGGTGTTACCAGACCTTCGTTCTGTGAGTCGACCCTAGTCTGGGAGCCGGGACTCACTAACGGCTGCTCTGTCGATGTTAAATCTAGTCATCGCTTTTGCCACAAGGGTGGTGGTTCTTGGAGGATGTGCATTTGCGCCTTTATCCAGAAGGGTCCTGACTTTCCATGCAGTGACCATAAGAGGTTGTATAATAGGGTGTGTCAATTTTGTCAACATGTTAAAAATCAAATTTGGTAGTCAAAATATTGTGCCTCTTTATGTCTAAACTTGAGATTAGCAAACAAAAATGAATTTAGCCATAACCTCAATCACATCAACAGGTACCTTAAAGTTTCAAAATATCAGTATTTCAACAAATTAATGGTGACTTGATTAGAATGGTCACTTGATATTAACTTAATCTCATGGGAAGCATATGATTATGGAGTATTTTATGGTTCTGTGATAGTCACAGGTACAATATGCATGCGTTTGGAACATGAACAAGAATAGGTTTCAGGACAGTTTAATTTTTGTTTTGACTTGTACCAAGCGTGAGGATAAGGCGCCCGGCTCACTCTCCTTCTAGATATCATAGACGGTGGTTTGCTCTCATTGCACTTGCACCTACTCTACCAGACGAATTCTACATTTTAATTATTGTAAGTAGGGCATATTGATTGTCGCAGTTACTTATATCATTGTATAAAACATTATGTTCTAAGAAATTATTATGTTATTTCTGTTACAGCATTTTTGATAAACAAATTGATATTTTTTTAAACAACAATTGAATTATGAAACATTGAAATATTTTTCTATTTGTCAGATAGTGTGAAGATGTCAAAATTGAAGACAAGAAGTCAGTTGTCAACCCACTTGAGCCTGCTAGTTGGTAAAGGGAAGGAGCTACCTGTATCAGAACTTCCAACAGTGAGAGACATGCTAAGATTAGGGTTACTCCTTCAAGAAAAAATGCAAAGGATAGAAGGAACTATACAGATAAAGAACTCATAAATGACATGATAGTCCCTCTTCTGCATCAATGGACAAAAGCTAATGCACTATTCAAACCACCTGTGATTAATCAGTGTCGAACTATTGAGCTAAAACTAACGAAATTATGGCACAAAGCAGTTGAAACATCACTTGGTAAAGGAAACTTGGCCAGGAAAAATGAATTTCTGCACACACTTGATACTCTGTTTGACATTTTGACCTGCAAGTGCTCCATACAATTATGTTCTGAACCCAACTGTTCTCACTCAGGTAA
>NW_024727769.1:0-11531 GCF_018991925.1 Homarus americanus | reverse complement strand
TGCTCATAGTAGATCTTAACTAATTCTTGATCAGTTTTAGTTTCGAAAAACTCCTCTCACAGGTAGCAACACTAACAGCAATTGTGAGGAAAATCCTCAGAATTATTACTATATTTGGAACCGAGTTCCCAAGGTTATATTTTTGAATAAACTGCAAAAGTTCAAGGGGGCCTTCTTTCCACGTCTGTATTCTGTCTTTAATAGTTATAGCAGCAACAGCAACAAAATGCTGAAGTCTTTTTCTCTCAACGAGGAACTCCTCTTTATCAATGTCGTCGTGATCGTGATCTATTTGACACTCATATTTATCATCCAAAAGATTCAATGGGGTAAGGAAGGCATATTTCTCAGCAAGTTCATGAAGCTGTTGAAATCTCAAAGTTATTTCTTGGATCACTCTGTCCAGCGAAGAAAACATTTCTCTCCTCATTTCAATGTCGTATGGCAATTCAGCATCTCGTGATCCTTCACCAAACATTTCTTTCTTCTTTTTGGGTCGATGCTGACGCTCCATGACTATCCCCAAATCAACTATTTAATTATGTCCGTAACTTTTAAAAGCCCTTACTGTTGTCAGACAAAAGCCACCCCGATCAAAGTAGGGGGCTTTTGTCTGGGTGGCTTTCGTCTGGGGGGCTTTTGTCTGGGTGGCTTTTGTCGGGGGGGCTTTTGTCTGTACCCCAGTGAGGATAGTGTCTTGGTATAAAATCGCAATGCTGTGAAACAAAATCTTAATATTTAATCTCAGTACCGCAGCAAAAGTCACATCAATATTTTTAACCAATACTTTAATATTTCTTACCTTATAGTATTATGTCTTCCAACGAAGTAAATAACTGGATCGAAAACACAAGAGAACTTAAAAGTCGTCTAGCCTCCCCTCGTCTTGTCACGATGGAGACTTGTGCAGAACTGAAGTGAATTGCTTGTAACTGGTGGATTGGTCGGCCGTACGTGAACTGATATGACCCGAGACTGCATGGTTTTGCAGCTACTGGAGACGTTACTCCTTCCCTTTGTATCGGCGGCAAGTTAATCCTCGTCGTGTCTGACCTAACACCTGACCCACACCACATGAGCTCACTGGCGTACTTGTTTGAAGTTGTTTCCTTAATCCTCAACAGGTTACAGGTTGTGTGGCCGTGATGATGTGGGTCAGGTGTTAGGTCAGACACGACAAGGATTAACTTGCCGCCGATACAAAGGGATGGATTAACGTCTCCAGTAGCTGCAGATATGGGTGATGAGCAGACCCAAAAGTGCCGCCCGGGGCGGACCGCCCCCCCCCCCTAGCTACGCTTGTGTTGATCACCCATATATTATAACATATCCTGCTTTTAATAATGGCTATATTACATAAGCATTATCATTGTATTCCTATCCTTATTTTTATTACAATTTATATTAAACATTAAAAAATGTAGGAATAATTTGTAATTAACATTGCACTCTGTATTGAGGATATTTTTAAACCATTTAATTATCATCTTGTTCTATGTTTAACATCATTGGTCTCCGATAAGTTGGTAGAATTTCATGAATAAACCTACTGTATATGGGTTCCATGACATTTGCTCACAAGATGAACCAATCTAACCTAACCTAACATGTCTCCCTTTTCATTATAGTTGAGTATATGCCTTGCAAACAAATGTCTGCACACAAACTATATGAAGACTCTCTGGTGAGGATCCATATATAGTATTTACATGGAATATTTTTTTCCAAATAAAAGACTATTTAAACAGCAGATACTTTTCTCCAACTGCTGATTTAGTCCATGACTTAACATATTGTATACATTTTTACTCCTGACATTGGGAAGTGTTCATGTCTTGCTTTCTTTCATAGGGTATTTATTGCATTACTATAATCAGGTGGAGCCAAGTAGGAAACATTATCTCAAGTTTTCATATCTTATAGATAACTAGCCTTTATATTTGTATAATATGAAAGTCAAAATTTTTGGTACAAAGATAATTTCCTGTTTGATAGAAAACTAGCAGTTATGGTGATATTTTTCAAGATTTTATCCCAATTCATCTGTACAGTGAGTTCATCACTGTCATAGCAAAATTATCATACCTAATACTGCACTTTGTTATATTCTACTGACTTCATCCACAGAACAGGCCATAGTTCTCTATATTTACACTGACCCAACCCGAAGTTCGTGACAAACTTATAACTTTATTGTTAGAAGAAAGGAACACATATTACACTCTATTCCTACGTTTTTATGGTTGTCACAGGCTTTATTTACCTATATCTATTTAAGTGATCGTATTTTATTCCCAGAATTGGCTTATAATCCAAGAAAATAGGAAAATGAGGGGCTCCTTAGCTTGGGATTCAAGTTTTTCATACTCGTAAGAGTAAACGTTTCGTGCCTCAGACAACGTTTTGAGGGTACAAACATACCAACCTCCCCGTCTTCCGCCAGTTGGTACACCTGACTACGCTACGATGACGTAGTAACAACAAACGACGGTCGGGTTCCACCATGGCCCATCTTGAAAAATCACAAAATTTTTACGCCATTGTATTACGACCGCCAGGATATCACAGCGTGGTATACACCAAGACTGATCTTGCAATTGGCCCTAGAACTAACGACAACAGCAGACCGGGTGGATTATGTGGATGACATAGGGCGGCGAAACAACCTCAGGATTGCCGGTATTCCTGAAGACATCCACGAGAACTAGGAGTCATCCCAACGCAAAATTTCACGCTTGCTGAATGACTATTTTAAACTTCCTGAAGTAAAGTTTGACCGTGTTCAACGCGTCGGGAAACCCAACCACTCCCGCCCCCGCGGCATCAAAACAAAATTATCGTCCCCCTCTGACCGCGACAAAGTGTTTTATCAACGCAATAAACTGAAAGGCAGTACTATCTTCGTCAACGAGGATCTCTGCCTAGGTACGACTAAAGCCCGTCTACAGAAAATGGACCAGTTTAAAGAAGCCAAGAAACAAGGGAAACACGTGACGTTCAATCATAAAACTCTTGCTGTGAGGGATTGTGCAAGTGGACACCCGCCCACTCACCCACCCGCTGTACCAACCCTCCCCAAGCCCCTCGAGAACCCCCTCCCTACCGAGGGGGAACCAGTCACCGTCGCTAGCACTTGCAGAGTTTCCCCCCCTGTCGGCCAACTCAAGTACTACACGTCTACCCTCTGTGGTGAAAACCAGCAACACTCAAACCCGAGTGACAGGAGCACCTCCCACTCCATCTGGGAATCACCCTCAACAGTCATCCTAATTCTGTTGGTTGTTGCACTTGTGAGTACGTTACCCCCCCCCCTACCCCCCCACTATTATAATGCTCTTAAATCTTCCTTTTTCACACCTCAGTGACCCTGAGTTTTTACTGTTCCTCAATCAGTATCAATGTTCCCACAATAATGATACTAGTGTCATTCCCTTAGATGTGCTAGATCGTATGTGTTACACCTCTTTTACCCATGGTGTCGACACAATACTCCCTCATATCGATCCTGATGTCTTTCTACAAAACTCACTGGGTTACACCAACCCAAACTGTAACTATTACTTTCCTGACTCCCCCGAGTTTAGTTCTAGTCTCCTACTACCTCATTCCTTTTCCTTGATTAGCCATAACATCAGCAGTATTCCCCTTCATCTAGATACCTTTTTAGATCAGTGTTTATCTTCTATTGCCCATAAATTTGATGTACTTGGATTCTGTGAGACCAAACTCACTAACGATATTGACCATTTGTATAACATTCCTAATTATAATAGACACTGCGTCAACACGTCACGACACAGTGGTGGTGTCGCCCTATATGTTGATATCAAGTAAAACACTTCTGTAAGAGATGATTTAAAGGTTCAGGAGGAGTACATGGAGAGTGTTTTCATTGAATTACGCAACGACACACGAAATATCCTAGTAGGGATAATCTACAGAAGACCCCACACTAATGTAAGGAATTTTCTTGATAAATTTTCGGAGCTTATCTCTATCATAAGTTCAGAGAGGAAAGACTGCTACATCACAGGAGATTTCAACCTTGATCTATTAAAATCAGAAACCGACACCTCAGTATTAGACCTTCTTGCTACCTGTCATTCTAAACTCTTCTTCAACACTATAACCAAACCCACTAGAGTAACTGCCACCTCTGTCACTGTGATAGATCATATCTGGACTAGCAACACTCCTAACAACCTAGCAAGTGCAATTATTGATAACAATATCTCAGATCACTTCTCAGTTTTTGCCATGTATAAAACAGCCACAAGACCTGAAAGGTCTAGTAGAGTCTCAATTCAATACAGAGACTACTGCGCCGACAACATGCTCCTTTTTTAAAACAACCTAATGAATGCTAACTGGGATCTTGTCTATGCCTCCAAACACCCTAACGTGAACAGCTGTAACTTCTCTAGCATCTTCAATGATTGCTTTGATAAATGCTTCCCGCTCAAGACTAAGTCAGTGAAAACTGTATCCATTTCCAAACCCTATATCACAAGCGAAATTAAGATAATGATAAAGGAAAAACACAAACTCCAAAGGAAATTTGCAAAAAGACCCATAACTTTCGGTGATGCTTACCAAAGTATCAGAAATAGAGTAACTCAAGCAGTTAGAAATGCCAGACGTAACTATTATGCAAATAAGCTCCAGTCAGCATCAGGCCATAGTAAGAAAACCTGGAATGTCATAAATTCTATTCAGAACAGGAACACTCAGCCTTCGGCCCCCTACTCAGCTTTTATGATAAACGATTAATGTTGGGAAAAATCTTGCAGAGAGCATCCATGATCACCATGAGGAATTTAGAGCCTACCTGCAAAACAGACAGCAAAATGAACTATTCTTATCCCCTGTCACAGCAAATGAGTTACTGGCCATCATAAAAATGTCCAAAGATGCAGCAGCAGGCGAAGACAATATACCAATGAGCATCATTAAAAAAGTGGCCCACTTATTACTACCTGTTCTCCTCCACATTTGTAACTCCTCCTTCACTAGTGGTGTCCTTCCTGATATACTGAAAATTGCTAAAGTCCACCCGGCATATAAAAAATCTGGGGACAAAGGTCTCTTCAAGAACTACCGCCCTATATCAGTCCTCCCAGCCTTGAGTAAGATACTGGAAAAGCTAGCATGTAATAGACTAAAATCCTTCTGCAATGCCAATGACATCTTTACAGACTCCCAGTTTGGATTTAGAGCTAGAAAGTCGACTGAGAGTGCTCTGCTGCTATCCTTTACTAATGACATCTTAAATTCCTTTGATGACAGTCAGTTCACAGTCCGTATATTCTTGGACCTCTCTAAAGCCTTCAATACTGTCGACCATACCATCCTCCTTTCAAAGCTTGAACATTTCGGCGTTAGGGTCCTGTCCCACAATTGGTTTACCTCATATCTGTCCAACAGGATGCAGTATGTCTGTTATAATAACCACCAATCTGACTCCTCGCCTATCTTGTATGGAGTCCCCCAAGGTTCAATTCTCGGTCCAGTATTGTTTTTGTTGTACATAAACGACATAGTCCACTCCAGCCCACTCATAAAATACAACTTATTTGCAGACGATAGTAATCTCTATGCCAGCAACTCAGAGCCTCCATTCCTTGATGAGAACTATGAACACTGAATTAACTAAAGTCGGGACCTGGGTAATACGTAATAAACTGACCCTAAATCTTGAGAAAACCCACTACATGATCTTTCACAGAAGAAAAACTTACCTCCAGACTTGAACCCCCTGTACCCTGATAATATAGTCCTCAAACGCAAACAAAATACTAAATTCTTCGGAGTTATTGTTGATGAGAAACTTAACTGGAGAAACCACATACAAGCCATTCACAGTAAAATCAATAAACAGTGCGGTATCATGTATCACACTCGACAGTCACTCACTCTCACAGCAATGAAAGAAATCTATCACGATCTTGTTTACCAACACCTGATGCACTGTCACACACTATGGGGGGCCTCTGGCTCTTCAAAAACACAATCTCTGGTTACTGCACAAAAGAGAGTTGTACGGACAATGACCTACTTGAAAAAAACAGATCACACAAACGAAAAATTTGCTATATTGAAATTTTTAAAACTCGAAGATTTTAACACTTACTGCTGTGCCCTTTTTTTTACAAATCTATCAATCACTTGCTTGACAATAATTACTTCCAGTTCCGGAATAATCAGAGATACAAATTAAGGCACCCAGAGCTACTAAGACCACCCCCCATGCGCTCCTCTCAGTCATTACCTAATACCTGACCATTGTGGACCTGGTCTCACCCTCCTCTGTATATATACACCTTGATTTGTATTACTCTCTCTAGTCTTGTAATGGTCATGATAAGAGCTAACCTGAAAACCTTAAGGATTCATATTACGCTCAAACGTCCACAAAACCTTCCGAGTCCCCCAGTGGAAACGTCCCCCGTTTTCTCTGTTTCCCCCGCCTTTGTCTATGGGAGCAGACGCTGTATGCTGGGACCTGTTGCCATCCAACCCTTTGTAATCAATTTAATTTTGCTTTCGATAGCTGAGTCAGAGCATTGTTAGTGAAGATAATCGTAGAGAATGAAAATGAGTTCATAGTCTCAATTTCAACGTCAGAGGGTACCGTAAATTAATTCATTGGAATAGGAGTAGCTGGACTCCCTGGTCTGGTTTGAGTGAGGGCACGCGGGCATTTTAACCGTTAGTGAGTGCCCGTCCCTTCATCCATACAGGTATGCCATTCCACGCTGTGTTGTAATTCGCCCTTCTTTAAGTGATTTGACCTAATTGACAGTTGACAGTAAGTGTTACAGTAACGTAGTTGATATGCTCTGAGTAAAGTCATATTTACGTCTTTAACGTCCCCTGAAACGTGTTGTTGTCACCGGTTAGTAAGTGCCCGTCCCTTCATCCATACAGGTCCCTAACGCAGCCTAGGCCGTGTCTGTAGGGTGGATGTTGTATCCACTATGTCTGGGGACATGTCCGAGGTCCAGTAGGATCAGTTACTTTCGTGAGACCCGGCCGTCAGACACTTCAGACCACCTATAGCCCCCATAGCTGGCTCGTCTGGCCCTAACGCTCGGTCCACGAGGTGACCCTGGACCACCAAGCCACACACCACTACCAGCCCCCATCATTGGTGGATGAATGTCTAACTCAGTAGGGCTATATTTGTGTGGTGGAATTAACCCACTGGGATCTCCAAAGTTCGTCGGATAGTACTCCATGGTGGCTGGACCCCATGGCTGTTGCTTGAGTATCACTCCTGACGACTGAGTGTTGTAGTGGCAGTTGCCTAGTATTTATGGTGCTAAGTGACTATCCTAGTTGTGCTATTGAGCATGTCCACCCAGTAGGGTTGGAAAGGTATTGAATAGGTCCACCCAGTAATGGTGTGAGTATGTTGAGCCTGAGGGCCTAGTAATAGATTTCGTCTGTTAGTACAAACCAATTTTTTCTTCTAATTTCATATTCATGTTTAAATAAACTTTGTATCTGTATATATATTAATATATTTACTGTTATTTTTCTGTTATGGATATTGATTAGTTACATCGTATCATATGAGCTTTTACTGTCATACCAATGGTGATATATAAGAGTAAACGGAATTGTTACTGGCACACAGGCCCTCATGAAGGGTGGCAGTAGCAGCCCTCATAAATGGTGGCAGCTCAAGCCCTCATAAATGGTGGCAGCTCAAGCCCTCATAAATGGTGGCAGCTATGGTGATGTAATGAACATAGTATCGAGTTGGGAGGAATGACTGTGATACTGTAGTTTTTAACTGAGTGATAACCATTTCTCTGTACGGGTATTTAATAACCATTCCACTGTAACTAATGAGTATTTCAGATTGCTAATAATTTTGTTCCATATTTTTCCGAGGTACAGCTTTTTGTGGTGGTTTGCAGAGAGAGTGAAATAAGTTCAAAGAAATACCTTGGAGTTAGGTTAGAAAAAGTCTTGTTTAAAGTAAAAGGAAACCTGCAACAATAACTTGTAGAGTGTGAATAAGGTTCATTAATAGTGGAAGAATTTTGATATGTAACAATCTGCCCAAATTTTTTTTTCTGTTGTTAACTCAGTATTACGTACAGACAGTGAATACATGTTTGGGCCGTGGCACTAGTTGTGAAATGTTCCATCGTGGGAGTGCCCAGTGTTTTAATTCTGAGTGCTAACAGAAGCATTGCACTATATGCAAAGGTTAAGTGGATGCTAATTCTGTACTTGTCATATTCTTTAGTTATGTGTTAGGTAGGATATATATTCCATTTACTTAATATCTCGGGGCATTTTACAGTTCCTACTATTAATATTCCTATGTATACGCTATAATTTAAAGTTATTTTAACCAGGTGCTAACGGGTCATTATTTTGTGTAACGTATGTTATGTGAACTCTAATGCCAGTATACTTTCAGAATACAGTATTATATATGTGAGGACCTTATGGTGATACGGTATATGGAAAATGTTATACGAGTGTATGGACCCAGAATTGTGAGTACGGAAATTCGTGAAGTGTTCACGCAGTGTTGCACCATACTGAGTCTGTGAATGGCAAAGTGTCTAAGTGAATTTTGATGCCATAATAGTATCTTTGGGGAGATTAATAATCTGAACAGTAGTTTGAATAGTTGATGCATGGAGTGTTAGTCAGACAGAGAAAATCAGTAATTCTATTCTGAAAGAGTGTATTTATTTATTGAAGGTATTGATTTGTTGTAACACAATGGCAGATGCTAACGCAAATAAGGGGACCATGACGGCCAAAGCCGCTGTTGATTTAGCAACAAAAGTCCAAGCACTTCTGGCTAAACTCGCTAAAGCCATGGGTAAAGGAGGAGAAAACCAGTGGTTAGACTGGATCTTTAAGAAACAGTGGGCTTTGTAAGTGAACCTCCTTGGTTGTTGATGGGTAGTGAAGTGCACAATCTGTTGTAGGTAACTTTTGGTAATTGAAGAAGTGAAGAAAAAAAAATGGAGGATGTTTTTTTGGGGGGTTAAAAGTATTTTGCAGAGGAAGGGTCAATTTGCAGTAAAGACAGAGATTGGAAGATGGATTGGCAGTTATGCAATCATCTGAAGGGTATCTGTTACTAGTATGAGTAAAGATACCAGTGGTGAATTCTCAAGTTCCGGCTGGTAAGTCCTACGTAGGCTGGGTGTTGTTGGTATATAGGTGTAGAGTTCGTGACTTTCAGGGAGTATTCGGGCATATAAATATGGTGCTATTACTTCTACATGGCAAATGCCATAAGTACAGACAGTTTTTGGTTTGGTGGTGTTCTCATGAGGACCGTTTCGTTAGCATTGAATTCTTGGGAATACCCGCTCGTTCGGAGTCCCTTGAAGGGTGCTGCCTCTCGCGAGTGCGACATAACTCTTAAGATTAAGGGCAACAAATCATTCCTTTGACTTGATGGGGTCCGTTCGTCTATGTCCTAGCTTGAGAAATCTGTGTTAAATCTCAGTGTGTCCTGTCAGCATTTGACCAATCGCGTAAAAGAAACTTTCATAATCTATGAACATTGAAATTTGAGTTCTGTAAGGAATTTTGAGTGTGCATTTTATCTACCGATGTGAGGGTGTATTTTGTAACATGTAACACCATTTATTATTATTATTATATGATATGAGGTATCTAACTCAAATCATTATTATTCTATGATGATGTACTTGACCCCATTTATTATTATATGATATGATGTATGTAACACCATTTATTATTATATGATATTATGTATGTAACACCATTTATTATTATATGATATGATGTATGTAACACCATTTATTATTATATGATATGATGTATTTACCGCCATTCAGTATTATTATGACATGATGTACCTAACCCCATGTGCTATTATTTTTGGTGCTATTTTGTAATATGTATCCCAATATATTTTTTATGAAGGTGTGTCACATTCTAATTGTATGTTAACAGATTTCCATTTCTTGTACCTAATCCTGACCACCGGTAGGGAATTATTGTTCTAGTTTTATTGATAATATTTGTGCAATGTTTTGTATGAGGATTTATACTTTATATTAATGATTTAATATGTATGTCACTACTTACGTGTTTTCTGAACGTTACCGCATAATGATGAATCTTGGGGAAGGAGGAAGCTTTGTAATGGTCATGATAAGAGCTAACCTGAAAACCTTAAGGATTCATATTACGCTCAAACGTCCACAAAACCTTCCGAGTCCCCCAGTGGAAACGTCCCCCGTTTTCTCTGTTTCCCCCGCCTTTGTCTATGGGAGCAGACGCTGTATGCTGGGACCTGTTGCCATCCATTCCTTTGTGATCAATTTAATTTTGCTTTCGATAGCTGAGTCAGAGCATTGTTAGTGAAGATAATAGTAGAGAATGAAAATGAGTTCATAGTCTCAATTTCAACGTCAGAGGGTACCGTAAATTAATTCATTGGAATAGGAGTAGGTGGACTCCCTGGTCTGGTTTGAGTGAGGGCACGCGGGCATTTTAACCGTTAGTAAGTGCCCGCCCCTTCATCCATACAGGTATGCCATTCCACGCTGTGTTGTAATTTGCCCTTCTTTAAGTGATTTGACTCAATTGATAGTTGATTGTGCAAGTGTTACAGTAACGTAGTTGATATGCTCTGAGTAAAGTCATATTTACGTCTTTAACGTCCCCTGAAACGTGTTGTTGTCACCGGTTAGTAAGTGCCCGTCCCTTCATCCATACAGGTCCCTAACGCAGCCTAGGCCGTGTCTGTAGGGTGGATGTTGTATCCACTATGTCTGGGGACATGTCCGAGGTCCAGTAGGATCAGTTACTTTCGTGAGACCCGGCCGTCAGACACTTCAGACCACCTATAGCCCCCATAGCTGGCTCGTCTGGCCCTAACGCTCGGTCCACGAGTAAAGACCCCGATTCACTGTACACACACTACTGTTTCAGCCCAATAGTGATATTGTTCAACTCAGTAGGGCTATATTTGTGTGGTGGAATTAACCCACTGGGATCTCCAGAGTTCGTCGGATAGTACTCCATGGTGGCTGGACCCCATGGCTGTTGCTTGAGTATCACTCCTGACGACTGAGTGTTGTAGTGGCAGTTGCTCTAGTATGTATGGTGCTAAGTGACTATCCTAGTTGTGCTATTGAGCATGTCCACCCAGTAGGGTTGGAAGGGTATTGAATATGTCCACCCAGTAATGGTGTGAGTATGTTGAGCCTGAGGGCCTAGTAATAGATTTCGTCTGTTAGTACAAACCAATTCTTTCTTCTAATTTCATATTCATGTTTAAATAAACTTTGTATTTGTAAAATTGTGTATATTATTTACCTACAGTATTTACCGTTATTTCTTCCCTATTGCTTGATACTATCATTACACCTACCCACGAGCCTCTTATCGTCACGCTACCAATGGTGATATATAAGAGTAAACGGAATTGTTACTGGCACACAGGCCCTCATGAAGGGTGGCAGTAGCAGCCCTCATAAATGGTGGCAGCTCAAGCCCTCATAAATGGTGGCAGC